>NC_067493.1:14160056-14424637 GCF_947179515.1 Apodemus sylvaticus | reverse complement strand
CTCCCCTCTCCCCTCTCCCCCCTCCCCTCCCCTCCCCTCCCCTCCCCCAACGATGGGAAGCTAGCAGGTCTTGATTTGAGGCATAAAGTCTGTCTTCCACACTGGGTGGAGCTTGAGCAGAAGAGCTGAAAGGCCCCCTACAGTGACTGCCTCCAGGAGGCCACGCCTCCTATAGTGCCACTTCCAGTGGGCAAGCATACTCTTAATCACTGGGCCATTTCTTCAGTCTCCTTACAATTGTTTTATAAAGAGGAAAAAATTTGTAAGTATAAATTTTAAAGAGACATTTCAACTTGAAGTAGAATTTAACATCTTGATGTCTTGACATTTCTGTTCTACAAAATTGATGAGACAAGAAAAAAATCAACTTCTTTTAGAAAACCAATAAATAAAGAAGGGAAATTTGTTCTTTTTAAAAAATGTTTTCATTCTCTGGATTGTCTAAGTCACTATTTTGTTTACTTTGAAGAGACATTAGCCAAGGCAGCCTGTATTTTTAAAAAACAACAAAACCCCCAAAAAAAACGTTTAATAGGGGGCTTGCTTACAGTTTCAGAGGTTTAGGCCTTTCTTACCATGGTGGGACCATGGTAGCAGGCATGATGCTGGAGAAGTAGCTGAGAGCAACATCCTGATCCCAGGCGAGCCGAGCCCCCCCCACTCCCTGCCCAGTGACACTCTTCCTCTAACAAGGCCACATTTCCTGAGCTAATTCTTTCAAAAAAGTTTCCTTCCTTGGTGGCTTAGTCTTTATATATGTATGTGTGTGTGTGTGCTAATAAGCCTATTGGGCCATTCTTATTTAAGGGAATAAGGAATCAATTCCACAGGCAATTTCATGCAGGGAGTTGATCATCTTCTCCTTTCTTCCTCAGTGGTCCTCATTTTTTGCCTAGGTAGGTCACAATGTTCATAGTCTTTATTTATAAAGCCCAGGAGCTAGAAGTAAGCCAAAGGAGGAGTGAGGTTTCAGTCTTTGTACCTTTTAGAATACAAGAGAAGCAAATTACAAGTTAGCCCTCAGAGGCAGTCAGAGTACCTGGTATGGTATGAATCCTTAAATCTGTCTCCAAGGAGACAGAGGAAGCTGCTAAGAACTGTGGAGGGGACAAAGGGTGTGAAGGACCTATGAGGATATATATTCTGGGTTAATTTTACACATTTTTAGATGTTTTTCTTAAAATTTATTTTAAAGTTTTTGAGGCAGAGCTTCACTGTGTATTCCTAGCTGGCCTGGTCCTTTCTTTGTGGACCAGACTGGCCTTGAACTCCTGGAGATCTGCTTCCATCTGCTACTGTCTCCTTCAGAGACAGTATTAGGACTAAAGACATGCCCCACCATATCTGGATCCATTTTCGAAAGATTTTAAGTAGAAAGGAACTTGGTCTTTTTCCCTGATATCTTTTCTCATTTGAGTTGTAACATGATGAATGGTCTGGCTTGGAAATTAAAAGCCACTGCCAACTCTTGGTTGGATTTTAATTAATGTTGCAAACTTTGTAAGTGTATACCTTGTTTATCAAATGAACACAGGAAGATGAAAACGATTAGATAGACATTTTGTATTAAAAATATAAAGCCGTGCAGTTGAAAAGTAGAGTTAAGCAATACCCTGAACGTATAAGAAAGCTTTATTTTAAATGTAATTTCCTTTTTGCTAATGTAAACAAGATATAATCTCTTGTTATTAAGAAATTTATCTAATGAGGTGATTAAATTATTATCTTAGGGTTCTTAAGAGAAGAACTGATAACATATAAGAGTATTATGTGTGTATGCATTCATGTTTATGAGGAAATTTACTCGAATTGGCTTGTGCTATTGTGGAGGCTGACAAAGTCCCATGATAGATTGCAAGCTGGAGAATCAGGGAAGCTGATTGTTAATTCATTCCAAATCCAAAGGCCCGAGAACACAAATGGTGGTTGCTCGTCTAATCTTTGTACGCAGAGCCTGGAGAACCTGGAGTTGTGATGTCCATGGTCAGGAGAGGAAGGGCACCCCGTTTCCAGAAAGGAAGGAAGTGCTCACCTCTGTGCATGGTGCTTTCCCTGTGGACACTAACATCCCCGCTACGACCGTGGATTCAGAGTCTTTTCTGAAAACTTATTTGAAGATAGCCCCAGAAGTAATTGCATTTGACTTGACACTATTATATCAGTCAAAATATAGTTGAGTATTTTAGTGGAGGAATAAAACATTTGGATGGTGAGGGTGTTTACTGATGTTGATCATTAGGAATCAACGTAGATTATCTCTGTCATTGTCTGCAAAGTGAATTTCATGTTTTAGGTAATAGTGGTTTCCCAAATGAAAAAACATTTCTGTGTTGCTTGTTTGACTTCATTTATAAGAAAATTTTTAATTAAATAATAATCAGAACTTGGGACAAAACTATGACATTTCTTTTAATGACAGATTTTCTTAACAGTTTTTTAACCAGGTTCTGATGCTTGGGAAAACATCTATCAGTGATTTGTCTGAGCATGTCTTTGATTTGATCTTGGAACTCTACAACATTGACAGCCATTTGCTGCTTTCTGTTCTGCCTCAGCTTGAGTTTAAATTAAAGGTAAATATTGTAAAAATATTATTACTGTGTCATTTTTAATTCTTAAAATTGGTTTACTGAATCCAACATGAGAAAGAATGTTGTTGTTGCCTATCTCTGGATCTCTAGTGCTTGGTATGGTACCTATCAAGGTAAAGATAGACATCTTGTTAGTAAATTCCACTTAAAAGATGATCAGCAGGATAGCATCAGCGTCTCCATGTTTTCCAGGACTGTACTTGGGGTTAGGTTAACTTTTGAGGTAAGCATTTAGCTTCTGTTTTCAAAGCTCAGTTTCTAGCAGTCTCTGTGACTTCTTACTTGGGCATTAAAAGTATTTTAGAACTCATCTATGCTGTGGCATGTTTTCTTTTTTGTGTTACATAGCTGTCTGTTTCCTTTTAGTAGTGAAAAATCTGTTAATTTTTTAAAGCATGTCTCTATTCCACTGATGCTATAAATGGTGCTATAAATTGAGTTTCATTTGAAGAATTAGGGAGTATAGTTTCTTTCCCAAATCATTACAAGATTAAAGCCAGCTAGTTATAATTACTAGTTTTTGATGGATTCCAGTAAATAATCCAGAAAAGTTACATGATTTTCTTTTATCATTTTCTTATTTCTAAAAAAATTTTCTATCGTATTAAAAAAACAAAATAAAACAAGTAGTTTATATTGGTAGCATGCTAAATAGTAGGTAACTTGTTCTTACTTTAGTAGAGTAGTTTTTTTTTTTTCTGATGTATTTCTTAAGTGAGCCCTTTGATTAATGGGCCTTCCTATCTTCTTTCAGATATGGTTAGTAATTTTAGTGAGGCAAGACAATCAACATTTCTCTTCCCTTCCTCCTTCCCCCTCCCTCTTTCCCTCTCCCTCTCTCCCTCTCTCTCCTTCTCCCTCTTGATCTTCCCCTCCCCCTCCATCTCCCTATCCATCTCCATCTCCATCTCCCTCCCTCCTTCCCTCCCTCCCTCCCTCCTTCCCTCCCTCCCTCCCTTCCTTCTGTTTTTCAAGATAGGGTTTCTCTATGTAGCCCTGACTGTCCTGAAACTCAGTCAGTAGATTCACTCTGTAGACCAGGCTGGCCTCAAACTCACAGATATCTGCCTGCCTCTGCTTCTTGAGTGCTGAGATTAGAGAGAAGGGTGTGTGTGTGTGTGTGTGTGTGTGAGAGAGAGAGAGAGAGAGAGAGAGGGGGGATGGAGGAGAGAAGAGAGAAATCAGCATTTCTAATTACTTTTTAATTAATTTGTTTTTCTCTAGTAAATCCTAATTGCATTTTCCTACACACTATGAGGAATATAAAAATATAAGTAAACTATCATCCCTGCTTTTAGCCAACTTAATGTGTAGTGTGGGAGGAAGAGGGAAAAACTAAGCTCTCTTAAGAGACTAGTGTTCCTGGATTTTACAATTCTCATAAACCTTTACAAAAGACAATCCAGGAATTTTTATTGTAAGCCATATGCCTAGATCGGGCAGATCTAGGACTACACTAACTTATTCCACAGCTATAAGGCCCCTTGTCACGAGGTTCTGAGGAACCTCCAAGGCAGCTTTCTCTACCTCCCCCTCTTCCTCTCCTCCCCCTCTTCTTCTACCTCCCCCCTCTTCCTCTCCTCCCTCTCCACCTGCATCCCCTCGGGAGCCTCCAGTCCCACCCCTCCACTGTCCAGTCACAGGCTCTAGCCTTTTCCTGACCAGTTAAAATGGGGGAGAAGGTTCACTTGGCATCATATTAACATTAGAATACAAGCAGCCACAGGCCAAGCCTCTACAGATTGGGTGCAGTAAGAATCTGGTGGGCTGCACACAGTCCTTCAAGAAGCCCTAGGCAGAAGCACGTAAGGAAGGAGCTAGGAGCCTCATGAAGCACACACCACACAGTTAGGATGTGCAGAGTATGCGTCATTCGGCTCTCATCATAATTCTCATTTGTGAAGCAAAGAAACAAGTTGCCAGAAGAGTTAGGTTGTATTTCAGAGACTGCAAGCCTGAGCCACTACTTTAAAATTTTAGAAGTATTGTATAGTGCCGCTGTAGCACCTTGAGCTTGGTTCTGTTTGCTAGGCCTGATTGTTGCACTCTGTGTGGAAGTCTAGCATTTGATTGTTCATTTAACCATTGTGTCATTTGGTGGTAACAAAGTCAGCATTAATCTTCAGGGTGCCTGTCAAACAGTGACAGAAGCAGAAATGTGCTTGCTGCCTGCTTGGTGGGTGCTTCAACACTGCTGAACCTCCTTTAGGGGTCTGAGGTTCTTACATACGCTCACTCCTGCTGGGGACCAGTTTTTATTTATTTCTACAAGGAACTAAAGTGTACATGCAAAGTTCTCTATTTCCTCTAGGTCTCACCTCTTTCAGTGTCTGGACTTCAAAAAACATACCTTTTCATGAATCCTTAGTAGGTTTTTAAATACACTCCAAGTAGAAATTAGCCTGAATTATAGGAGGGCCTTTTAATATGTACTAGGAACCCTGAGACATTTTCACATCACAGTACTGCATAACTTGAGATGATTCAAGTATTTATTATAACATTCCATCTTGTGAAAAGCTTTGTTACACTTTACCATTCTGGATTCAGAAGGGTCCGGGAATACGAGGAATAGGTCATGTTCTAAGTGTTTGTTTACTTTGAAGTTTAAAGAAATTGTGTGCCTTTTTTTTCTTTTTCTTTCCTTTTTCTTTTTTCAGAGCAATGACAATGAAGAACGCCTCCAGGTTGTTAAACTACTGGCAAAAATGTTTGGGGCCAAGGACTCTGAGCTGGCTTCTCAGAACAAACCGCTTTGGCAGTGCTACTTGGGCAGGTACAGTGGGGGTTTTCTGTTTGGAAGAAATGCACGTTTACATCTGTTTCTAAGTTTTAGAATGCGGTTCTATTTTTTAAAATGTGTTTACACAGTAAAGCTATGTTCTCAAAAATCATAAGAATGAAGGGTTTTCAGGCTGGGGATATAACTCAGTTGATAGAGTGCTTACCTAGTGTGCCCAGGGTCCCAGCACCACATAAACCAAGTGTAGTGAGGCAGGAGGGTCAGACGTTTAAGGCCTTGGCAACAGTCTGGACTACATGAAACCCTGATTTAAAATTAAATAAATGGAGCTAGTGAGATGGCTCTGTGGTTAAGAGCACTGACCTCTCTTCTGGAGGTCATGAGTTCAAATCCCAGCAACCACATCCATAATGAGAAACAAATAAAAAAAAAAATATGGGGTCATAGCGAGTGGGGCCTAGAGCAAGAGGGAGAAGGGAAGGGGGGGGATAAATAAATTTAAAAGATTTTCTATTTTGTAGTTTTCAATGTTGATAATGAATAGCTATGTTTAAATTTTTTGTTTATCTTTTCATTTTATTTTGTCTTTGGTGATTTTTGAAGGTGGTGCATTTTAAAGGCTATGTCATAGTTCTTGTCACATCTATAAGATATAGATGATAACCAAAGCAATAATTATAACTGAAAGTGTAGCTTGAAGTGATACAGTTCCTCTCCCTAAAGCTATTGTCTAATTAGATTATTTGGAGGTGCTGGCTGGGGAAGGATACTAATGAAATTAACAGTAGGCGCCCTACTGAAGGTGGTGGTGCTCACTCACCTTTAATTCTAACACTCCCGAGCAGAGGCACCAGCCTGCTGCAGCCTGCCCTCCCTGTCCCCTCCCTGTCCTCCTCTCCAGAGGCTTTGGTGAGTCTCCTGCCTGGGTTATAAGCTGTATCATCAAATACAGGATTTGTATCTCTTAGAAGAGGGTGGCTCCAGCTCTTTGTGTGCTTACAGTGGCCCGTGAAGCTCCTGAAATGCTTAGTGCTTATGTTCTGCTTGTCTGTGGGAAAGGTTCAATCAAATAGACCTTCGATTCTATTCTTTAGTTTAGAATACTAAAGCACTGTAGATATCCCAGCTGAAACTACTTTGACCCTGATGAGGGAGGATTTTATTCCTTCAAATTATGCTCAGAACAAAGAGCAGTCAAGTCATTAACAAAGAAATGGGATTTAAGACTCTGATTCCATTTTCTTTGTGTTTCAATATTTGCATTGCTGTCATTGCCCCCCCCCCCATGAGTATCAGTAGTTTTAATAAATCTCATCTTTGGGTGTAAATTTTCTTTTGGAGAACAGGGTCTCACTATGTAGAACAGGCTGATCTCAAACTCAAACTCAATTTGCCTCCCCTGGGGAGTACTAAGGTGGAAACGAACAGTGCCATGCCCAGATAGTCTAATTTTTCTAACTTTGTGGGGATATATGCTTTTTTATTTGTTGATTTTAAATTTCCAATCAGAATTTGTAGCTTTGTTTTTAGTCAGTGCAAACATTTTGTTTTTGATTTCTAGATTTTTTATTGGACAATAAGACAAAAAAATATTTAAGCAGTTTAAGCTAAAATGCAGCTCAGTTTTAAGTTCATTTTACTTAGTTAAAAAGTTGTATGTGGCTGAATGAAAGGGATGCATAGTAAGATTTGTTGTGCAAATGTCACAGAGTGCATGTTCTGGATAGCACTGAATTACTAGCAGGTATGTGTGAGTGCTGACACTGAATGGTTGTGTAGGAACTTGCTATGCTTTCAAATTACGAATTAGCCAAGCCATCCAATTAAAATGCTCCCTCAGAAAATTCTATTGTAAGCATATATCACCTTTCTATTCCACTGTAGCTCCTGCTTTTAAGTTAATAATATAAAACCTCTCACAGTATTAAAAATTGTTTAATTTGGGCTGGGAATGCAGGACCATAGTAGAACTCTAACGTAGCATGTATAAGGCCCAGGTTCTGATTCTTACCACCACAATAGGAAAAAACAAGAATCCTCTAAATCTGTTGAGATGATGCACACACTTCTTTAATCCCTCTACTAGGGAGCCTGGCAGATCACTGACACCAGCCTGCTCTACATAGTGAGTTCCAGATCAGTCAAGACTACATAGTGAGACCCTGTCTCAAACAATCAAAACCATAAAAGCAAAATCCCCCACCAAATGTGGGGAGCTAAAAATATCTTAAGAAATGTATTTTTTTATAATGATCATAAATTATATGCTTATTTGAGAAATGATGAGGTTGCAATCTTGGAGACCTGGATTCCAAACAATTCTTAAGGGGTTTTAAGAGAGTGTTGTACTTCATGGAGCAAATATTTTTTCATGATAGCAGCATCTTAAGTAATGTCCTACTGCTGAAAACGTGTTTCTTTAAAAACACGCTGTTTTGAGGGAGCTGTGGTGCTGAGGATTGAGCCAGGATCGTGTGCTTGTGTGCTGTTGGATTGCTGCTGAGCGTCATCTTCACACTTTCCTGGACCCCAGGGCTTGAACTTACTAGGCCATCAGATCGTCAGGTGTTTCTACCTGCTGAGCTGTCCAGCCGGACTAGATGTTGTTTCTTTTGGTGTTAAGTGATAAAAATACTTGAGTCTTTTGATTTTATAAAAGACACAGAATTAATTGACTGAAAACCCTTGACCTTAATGCTATTGACACTTAAGCAAAATCTAAAAGTCACTATTACGCATTCTTTGAGCTGCTGTGTATAGATTGAGCATTGATAATTAAGGGGCATTTAGTTGTCATGTGCATGCTAATGGAGGAATACAGTGCTATCAGATGATCTTACTGAGAAATTTGAATCCCCCTTTAATTCCAGCACTTGGGAGGTAGAGGGAGGAAGAATAGATAGTCAGAAGTTCAAGATCACCCTTATCCTTAGCTATACAACAAATTTTAGGCCAGCTTGGGATCACTGTTGGGTTCAGGCTAAAAGCTGAGAAAACTAATTTCAAATATGCAAGCTTAAGAATGAAAGCTTTGGCTTTTGCACCGGGGAGCCAAGTGGCTCCACAGCCTTCTGTGCATAGCCTGCCAGGAGAGAGTGATCTCCCAGCAGCACTTTTACTTCTGAGAGAGGAGGTGAGATCTCCACCTTCTCTCTGGAGGGGAACAGCTAGGTGTGCACTGGCTCAGTGGAGCAGCTGGGACAGAGGTCTTCAAGCTGCCATTTGCACCAGGGAGCCAGGTAGCTCCACAGCCTTCTGTGCACAGACCCTGCCGGAAGAGAGTTGGTCTCCCAGGAGTACGAACACAGGCTTATAGGACCACAGGGGCGACAAGCTCTAGCCAGAGACCGCAAGACCAACCAGTACCAGAGATAACCAGATGGCAAAAGGCAAGCACAAGGACCCTACCAACAGAAACCAAGGCTACTTGGCAACATCAGAACCCAGTTCTCCTACCCCAGCAAGTCCCGGATACCCCAACGCACCAGAAAAGCAAGAGTTGGATTTAAAATCGTATCTCATGGTCCTGATAGAGGGCTTGAAGAAGGACTTAAATTTAAATAACTCCCTTAAAGAAATACAAGAGAACATGGGTCAATAGGTAAAAGCCCTTAAAGAAGAAACAAAAATCCCTTAAAGAGATACAGGAGAACATGGGTCAACAAGCAGAAGCACTTAAAGAGGAAACACAAAAATCCCTTAAAAAAATTATAGGAAAACACAATCGAGTGAAGGAACTGAACAAAACCATCCAGGATCTAAAAGTGGAAGTAGAAACAAAGAAATCACAAAGTGAGACATCTCTGGAGATAGAAAAACTTGGAAAGAAATCAGGAGTCATAGATGCAAGAATCGACAACAGAATACAAGAGATAGAAGAAAGAATCTCAGGTGCTGAAGATACCATAGAAAACATTGACACAACAGTCAAAGAAAATGCAAAATACATAAAGCTTGTAACCCAAAACATCCAGGAAGTCCAGGACACAATGAGAAGACCCAAACCTAAGGATTACAGGTATAGAAGAGAGTGAAGATTTATAACATAAAGGGCCCGTAAATATCTTCAACAAAATTGTAGAAGAAAACTTCCCTAACCTAAAGAAAAAGATGCCCATGAACATACAAGAAGCTCCAAACAGACTGGACCCGAACAGAAAGTCCTCCCGGCACATAATAATCAAAACACCAAATGCACTAAACAAAAAATATTAAAAGCAGTAAGGAAAAAAGGGCAAGTAGCTTATAAAGGCAGACCTATCAGAATTAGACCAGACTTCTCATCAGAGACGATGAAAGCTAGAAGATCCTGGGCAGATTTCATACAGACCCTAAGAGAACACAAATGTCAGCCCAGACTACTATACCCAGCAAAAGTCTCAATCACCATAGATGAAGAAGCCAAGATATTCCATGATAAAACCAAATCTATGCAATATCTTTCCACAAATCCAGCCCTACAAAGGATAATAGATGGAAAAACGCCAATACAAGGAAGGAAAATTAAACCCTAGAAAAAGCAAGAAAGTAATAATCTTCCAACAACCCCAAAAAAAGATTACCACACAAACATAAAAATATCATCAAAAATAACAGGAAGCAACGATCATTATTCCTTACTATCTCTTAACATCAATGGACTCAATTCCCCCAATAAAAAGTCATAGACTAACAGAAATATTTTTCATGTAGATCTTCAATTTTATAAGAAAATGCTTATAATTCCTCTTTCAATTAATTTAGTAATTTTTCTATGTCTACCATTTTATCTGCATTATTTTTCATAATAATCTTCAATTTTAGCATGTTTTTCTACATATTTCTTCTATATTATCAGAAATGTTTTCCATGTAAATCTCTTATCACAAAATGTTTTTAATTCCACCTTCAATTACTTTAGAAAGATTTTTATATCTACCATTTTATCTGTATAATTTTCCATGAAATAGTCAGTTTTAACGTGTTTTTTTCTATGTATTTCTTGAATTTTATCAGAAATGTTTTCCATGTAAATCTTCAATTTTACCTGAAAATGTTTATATTTCCACTTTCAATCAACTTAGAATTATTTTTATGCCTACTATTTTATCATTATTAAATTATTTATTTATATAATTTCCATGATAATCTTCAATTTAAAAACAGAAAAGAAATTCGAATCTCAGTGCCCAAAGGAGTCATGTATCAAATTGTGACTACCAGTTTCTCAGATGTCAGTGGTAATGGTATCTGCTAATTGACATCAGAATAAAAAGATGAGGAATACCTAAGTAACAGGAAAGTACTATATGAATATATAGTCATATATAGGCTTAGCTTTCATATAGATAATAAATCGAGGATAGAGTATAAAGATGGCCTCTCATTAGTTGGAAATGAGATAATTATGATGATAGATAATAAATCGAGGATAGAGTATAAAGATGGCCTCTCATTAGTTGGAAATGAGATAATTATGATGGTTAATTGAATAAGAACAATTTTTGGATACAAGTTGGAATCATAGGATATGAATTATTATAGAAGAATGTTTGCTATATGTTAGTTTATGTTCTAGAATTGACCAAGAACACTTCACGGGAATTTATTTTCAGAGATGATATGGAATTTAAGTGTTTCTTTGAAATATATACGTGAATATATATATTTGTAACATTTATAACACATACATACATGCTGAACAGATATATCTGAAATATAATATTTATGGGAAAACATTTGTGTTGCTTGCAGCTTTTGCTATCCTGCCTAAGCTGCAGGATGGGCCGCACTACCACCCATCACCTGGCTTCACTTGAATCCATCGATAAACGACACACACACACACAGGTTGCTCATTTTCAAGTTGCTTTCTGACACAATTGCTGGGCGCTGTTAGCTCCCACCTGGAAAAGCGTGCCTTATCAGCGTTCTCCTCCCCTCGCCTCTCCACTTGCTCTGATCTTTAGTTGCTCTGTTATAGCTAGTCCCTTCCTTCCCAACATTTCCAGCCTCCCTCCGTGGACACAGGCTGCTGCTCCTCCTGAGATCTCACATGCTGCTTGGTTTTTCTCTCTCCAAAGCCTGGCCATCTCTGTTTCTCCTCCCCTTGCTGCTCTCCACCTCCCTCTCAGGACCTAGAAGTTCCCCCTCCTCCTTCTGCCCAGCAATTGGCCCATGGCTGCTTTACTGAGGGATCAGGAAGCACTTGGGAACCACTACAGGGTCTTAGCGTTAGAACTGCCCTACACATTTGTCATTATTAGTGCAATGGAAAACACAGGCTCCTCAGAATTGTATAGTCCTAACAGAATCTAAATAGAATTGATCCTAGTTTTTTGGTAATATGCCCCACAACTATTAAAATGGTGTGTGCCACCATGAATTTTCTTTTGTGTATCTGTGTATTCGTATGCCTGTGAGTGTACCTGTGGGTTTGTACTTGTGCTCCTAGAGGCCAGATGTTTACCTTGGCTGTCACCTTACAGAGGCTACCATCTCTCCCTAGAGTGCCTCATCCGTACTGAGCTTGGGGATTGGACTGGGATGGCTGGCAGGGTGCTTCTGTTTGTCATGGGTCATTAGTGTGTGCCACCAAACTTGTCTTTTTCTGAAGATACTACGAATCAAACTTGAATCCTTTACCAAGCCCCTACTAATCCCATTATCTTCCCAGCCCCCCTTTCCCCTCATATTTGTATCTATGTCTCATAGATACAGATATTTATGTTTGTTAATAGGTGACATAAATACAAACTGAGTATAGATTAAATTTATCAACTTTGGTTGTTTTAAAGAGTACTCTTTTTTAAATTTTTTATTAGGTTTAATGATATCCATGTACCAATACGCCTGGAATGTGTGAAATTTGCCAGCCACTGCCTCATGAACCATCCTGACTTAGCAAAGGACTTAACAGGTAATAGCACATATTTCTGGATGCTCTTCAGTGGGAAGGGAAAACTTCATAGGAAAAACCTTTCTTTTAGCTGTTTCTGATAGCTGTGTTTTCTTCTTACTCATTATTATGGAACTTACTTTGTAGGATGTTTAATGTGTAGTTCCTGTGCATACTGGAAACCGTTTTTTACAAGTAATTTCATGAACTAAGGTTCTTTTGTTTAAGCACTACTGTGCACATTTTCACATATTTCAATTTAAATTGGTCTTGATTTTGAAGATTAACACTAATGCTCTGATACTTTATGAACGTAATGAAAGTCATTTAAGTGTAAACAAAGTTAACCATAATTAATGGAGTCTGTTATAAGCTTTTCACTTCTAATTTTTGAATTAATGAGAATATTATATACTTGTGTATTTTTTTAAATTATGAAATAGTTCATAAACTAAAGGTTAATATGACAGTCATGTATATCTTCTGCACAAATGTTAGTTAGCATTTGCTGTCTATGAAATTAAAAAACAAAGAAAAGGTAATTACAGCCAGAGCCTCGCAGGTTGTTCCTCCGTAGTGGTTCAACAGAACACAGTTTTCTGTGGACGGCAGAGTTTCCATGATTTCCATAGCCATCTTGTTTTTGTCTCCTTGTGTAGCTGATTGTAATTTTGTCCAGTGTAAAACATTTTATTGGAATTGTGTGTGACTTTGCTTGGTTCTTTATTGTGTGTTTTTTTCTTTGCAGTGCCCATTTCTTTCCCTGTGTCCTATAGATTTTCTTTGTTCTCATTTTTCCTTGTCAGTCTGTTCTTTTGCATTTGAACAGTTATTTATCTAGCCCCCTTCTATGTCTCTGTCTGTCTCTCTTATGTATGTGTTTGCTGTTGAGTCTATGTCTATTTTTCTCTCACTTCTTGCTCTCCTGTTCTCCTCTCTCCTTCTGGATAGTCTTCTATTATCAGTATTTTTATAATACAATATTTTAAGTTATATTCATAATACAATTTATATTTATTTTATTATACATTATACAATTTAATCTATATGAATATAATATTTGTAATAGAATAATATAATGTTATTATATTATTAATGCAGTATTTTCTGAATCTGGTTTTGGTGGGGTTTTTTCCTCTTTAAAAACATTAGCAATAACTTTTTTTTCACCTTTTATTTGCTTTTGTTTATTTTTTCTTGTTATTAGATTGTTTCTTCAGAAATTTTAATAATCCAAAGCCAGGTGCTCATGATTAATAACGTGTGTGTGTGTGTGTGTGTGTTTCTGGGCATCCAAGTGCATTTATCTGCAATAAACAAAAAGCCATTTGAAAAGTGCTAACTCTAAAAAATGGGTCTATGGTTCCTATGATTGGCTTTGCTGTGATGAGTTGTTTTCTAGGTGGTTCTTTTTTTTTTTTTTTAATTCTCTTTACACCGTGCTCACTCCCCTCCCCCCATCATTCCCTCCCAATCTTTCCCCTCATCCGTCTCATCCCCTTCTCCTGAGAGGGTATCTCAAAGGGGCTAGGCTCTTCCTCTGCTACTGAGGCCAGACAAGGCAGCCCATGTAGAACATCTCCCATGGACAGGCAATCGCTTTTCAGATAGATCCCCCACCCCCACCCCAACCCCACCTCCAGGGACCCACATGAAAACCAGGCTGCACATCTGTTGCATATGAGCAGGGAAGCCTGGGTCCAGCCCTGCATGCTCTTTGGTTGGAGGTTCAGACTCTGAGAGCCCCAAGGGTCCAGGTTAGTCGATTCCCGTGGTCTCCCTGTGGAGTTCCTGTGCTCTAGGAGGTTCTCCATTAAGACACCTCTGCTTCAGCTGGTTGGGTCGCATGAAAACCGTCTCCTAGGTAGTGTCTTGGCTTTACTCCTTCAGCAGCCACATTCAGGGTTCTATAATTACATGATGAAATGGGAATACTCCAGTATTTTCCAATAATACCCAATGAGTTGATCATTTTATTCTTTTATATGGAAAATGATACTGATGCTTAAAATGACACACCTTTTCATGAGTGTGATTGCTGACTGAGTTAGAAACTGCCTTATCAGCTTTCCTTCCTGGGAGTGCAGACTTCACTTTTTAGTTGCAGATGGCATTTAGATTGTGAGAGAAGGGTCAGCCCCACTCCTGCCCTCTTTCTGTTCCTTGCTTTTAATTTTCTTGAAATATTAAACATTGTACTTAGGGTTTGCTTTTGCTATGTTGATTTGCAAAGATCTTTCCAATCTTTTAAAGCAGTATGATAATTATGAAAGTTTCCATTTTAATCAGAAGATCTTACCTTTCAGAGTATCTTAAAGTGAGGTCACATGACCCTGAGGAAGCTATTAGACATGATGTTATTGTGTCTATAGTAACAGCTGCTAAAAAGGATATTCTTCTTGTCAATGATCACTTACTCAATTTTGTGAGAGAACGAACATTGGACAAACGGGTGAGTAGGAGTTGATTCCCAGAGGGTTTTGTCTTTGTGTGTTTTATTATTTTTGAGACAGAGTCTCTTCTTTGTAGCCAACATCTGGATATCTTGGAATTCTCTCTCTAGTCTAGGCTAGCCCTGAATACTCCTGTTTCTGCCTCACATGTGCTAAGATTGAAGATGTAAACTACCATACCCAGCAGAGGTTTTTCATTGTTTTTTTTTGTTTGGTTTTTTTGTTTGGTTTTTTAAGACAAGACTTTGTGTAGCCCTGACTGTCCTAGAACTTACTCTGTTGACCAGGGTGGCCTTGAACTCAAAGAGAGCTATAGCTAGTCTTTTTGACTTTGTGAGTTCTTTTTCCCACCCTTCTCTATTGATTTACATAATGGGAACTTTTTTGTTTGTTTTTATTTTTTTAAGACAAAGTTTCTCTGTGTAGCCCTGGCTGTTTTACAACTCATTCTGTAGGCCATTCTGGCCTCAAACTCAAGAGGTCTACCTGCCTATGCCTCCCCAGTGCTGGTAGTCAAGACATGTACCACCGCCACTGATAGATAATAGGGGCATTTTTATAAAAATAACTTTTGTATGTTTCTGTTTTAAGTGGAGAGTACGGAAAGAAGCCATGATGGGACTTGCCCAGATTTATAAGAAATACTCTCTACAGTCAGCAGCTGGCAAAGATGCTGCAAAACAGATATCCTGGGTCAAGGACAAGCTGCTACATATATATTATCAGAACAGCATCGATGACCGGTAAGTCCGGACCACCTGCTCCCATGCTTTTCCCAGTGATTTGGTGAGTTCTGGATGTTATATACATTCTTTTTATTGTCTTTATGGCTTATAATACCCTCTTGTTTTTAGTATAGGGGGATGGAACGCATAGTTTTCTTGCCACAGATGAAGCATACATAGATAACTTTTGGATGAGTAGAGTCTTCTCATTTATTCTCATGTGCTTAACTTTTTACAGGGTAATATCTAAAGGTCGGAATATAGCTGTTGTAATCGCAAGTTTGTTTTATAGAAAAACACATGAAAAGGGTATCTTAAATTTTAAACAGTTGATATTAAAAATAAATCTTTTGGAAATTTTAGGTTAAAAAATTTTCTCACACTCAAGACTAAAAACAGTTTATACATTTCTAAGGAACATGTTATCTCCGTAAGAGTAGCTGAGTCTTGTGTGGTTTTATAAAAGCCAGCTAGTCCTCAGCAAACCCCTCAGTTCTGTTTGGAATCTAAGTTGACAAATTCTTAGTGTATCCCAAAGCGTATGCCAGTAGCAAGCCACTGGGAAAAGAAGCCATAGACCAGGAGTTCTAAACTTCGTTAATACTGTGACCTTTAATACAGTTCCTCATGTTGTGGTGACCCCAACTATAGAATTATGTTGTTGTTACTTCATTACTGTAATTTTGCTACTTTTGTGAATTGTAAATATCTGATATGCAAGATATCCAATATGGTTATTTGACCCCCTCCACGGGTCTTGACCCAAATGTTGAGAACCACTTCCGTAGACTATTAAAATTTTATATCTTAGGAACTATGTTTTTGTTTTGTTTTATTTGTATTTATTTATTTATTTATTAAATCACAGTTTTTAGATTTGAGTGTGTGGCACCAGTGCACAGATTTCTGTTCTGATTTGCTAAGACACTTTTGTGTCCTGTTCTTGGGTGTCTGGAGGCCAAGGGGGTGAGAACTGCCCTGGGTATTGTACAGGCGCTGGAGCCGGCTGAAGTAGCTCCCGTCCTTTCTCTGTGCTTTTTGTTTAGTCATGTCTTGTTTCACAGCAGTCTTGTGATGAGAAGTCAAAGGAATCCTAAAAAGTCCTTTGTAGCTTTAACTTGATACTATCTGTATTTTTAGCTAGGGACCTGATGTAGCTTTCTCAACTTTATTGTACAGATATAGAGATTTAGTATATGATACACAATTTCCAAGGTCATTTTACTATAGTTAGCTGTGTGTAGGATTGTTACAGACATATAGAACTAAGACCTTCCTTTGGATCCTCTTAAAAGAAATCTTCTCCACTCTGGAAAGAAGGGGCTTACTCAATTTGTGATTTTTACAATTTTTATAATTTTAAATACAAACTTAGTACACTTAAAGAGTCCTTTCTCTTCTAGGTTACTTGTTGAGCGGATCTTCGCTCAGTACATGGTTCCTCACAACTTGGAAACTACGGAGCGGATGAAGTGCTTGTATTACTTGTATGCAACCCTGGACTTGAATGCTGTGAAGTACGTCTCCAGTGCTATGCTACTCCTTTCCTCTTGCAGTATAGGGGAGGGGGGCTCAGGGTCTCATGGAAACTGTTTTAATATAAGCATTGTTTAGAGGTCCAAGACACAAACTACTGGGATATTTCTTCTTTCTAGAAAGTTCTGTCACCAACCTGTAATGTAAACAGATATAACAACAGTTAAAGCTGGATAGAGCTATTTGGCATGAAATCATTAAGGACTTGATTTCTCTCTCTCTTTAGATTTTCATGTTGATGGCATTTCAAGAAAGGTGATATACCTATTTTCCCTACCCCCAGGTGTTAAAAAGGTCCACATTATGAAAATACTATCTTCCTACTCTTAACACGGTACTAATTTAAATTATTCTGTAGAGCAGTAGAGTAAAAGTTTCTTTGCTGTTTGTCCTCAACCTACTGTCGTAGGTTAGCATAGGGTACGTCTCACAAATATATTTTTCTTCCCATGTTTTATTGAAAAAGTACATTTAGATGTCTGGGGAGGGAATTGGCATTTTTATATAGTAGATACATGCTAATCTAAGTGAATCATTTTAAGGTGTGAAGATTTCCTGAAGGATTAGAAATTTAGACTCATGATATTCCAGGCAACATAATTAGATCTGTTGAGGAATAAGTGCTCTGAAATTGGAACTTGACACTTGAACTGGAATTGAAAAGGACACTTGAACATTTGAATGGGCTCTCATCCTTATTTCCATAGTTCCATGTGCTACCTTATATGGAGGTGTAGTTGTTGGCACATGGTCTGTTTCTAGCACAGGGATCTGGACCTCTGTCTCTGCTTTTACCCTGCAACTGAAAAGTAGCAGTAGAAGTTTATCTATATCTATATCTATGTCTATATATATATTTAAAAGTATTTTATGTATGTGAGTATTCTGTAACTGTCTTCAGAAGAGGGCATCAGATCCCATTACAGATGGTTGTGAGCCACCATGTGGTTGCTGGGATTTGAACTCAGGACCTCTAGAAGAGCAGTCAGTGCTCTTAATCACTGAGCCATCTCTCCAGTTTATATTTTATACAAGATAAGCAGACTTATACAGAGCTTAATTTACATTCAAGCTGTCGTAAGATAGCCAGGATTTGAGTCAATGCTAGTTGGTTACAGCATTTAGTCTTTTAAGTACACATAGCAATACATATTACTATCGTTTACTATGTTGGGAATGTTTTTCAGAAGTTGGATGCATTCTTAAATTGCTGGTTTAGTTGAGGTTAGTTGTTCGTCATTTTTCTGTGGTGCAATTAATGGCCCATTAGACTGGGTGAAGTGTGATTGATATGTGTCCTCTTGGACTATGTTTTTTCGGAAATCCCAGTAAAATCTGGCTTTGACCAAATACCACTTACAAGAAAATGAATAAACATACTTTTAATAAGAATCCAGAAGCCAGGTGTGGTGGCTCATGCCTGTAATCCCAGCACTTGGGAGGCAGAGGCAGGCGGATTTCTGAGTTCGAGGCCAGCCTGGTCTACAGAGTGAGTTCCAGGATAGCCAGGGCTACACAGAGAAACCCTGTCTCAAAAAAAACAAAAAAATAAAAAAATTGTTAGAATAAGAATCCAGAAGTAGTACTCAGAAATCCTTCATGGAAGAACTTAGGACTATGAGTCTATATACTTATTTTTATTTTATGAGAAAGGCAGGTACAGAAGGAAGGAATCATGCTCAAGAAACGAAAAAAGGTTCAAAGATTTCTGTAAGTCTAAGTAGCTGTAGATTTTGGGAATTGGGCTCTAGAAGGAAGTAGGAAGCATGCAGGCTGGTACTTAGACTCACTGCAGTCGTATGCAGCCTTGAGAGTGTCCTGGAACCCTCCCCTGCACAGCAGACGCTCGGCAGGACCTTTCTTCACTGCCCACTATTGGGATTAGTTGATGCTGTGCTCATGGGAGGGAATTAGTGTTACATATATAACACATAATAGGCAATAAATAAACATTAAAGTATATAAATGTCTTTTAATCATATGTGCACCTGGACAGAAATGTTGACTGATATGTTTGTCAGGTATCCACATAAAAAGAAGTTTAAATTTATCCCTACAAAAAAAAAAGTCAGAATATACAGGTTGTAAATTCAAGGAATGAAAGACAGTTGGTGGGCTGTTCGATGCCAGCTATAGAAACACAAAGAAGAAAGTAGCTCTAAGTCAGAAGAGCAGCTTACACACAGCAGCTGTAATGCGAAACAGAAACTACTGGTCCTTACATTCGGTGTATCTGATGAGATGTAAAAGTGAAGCACTTGCCAGGCTGCGCTTTCACTCATCTTTAGTCCCAGACCTTCAGAGGCAGAGTAGGCAGGATCTCTGAGTTCGAGGCTAGCCTGGTCTACAAAGTGAGTCCATGACAGTTACACAGACTAGCCTTGTCTCAACAAAACAAAACAAAATAAAACAAACAACAAAAAAAACCAAAAGATAACAAAAAAAAGGAAAAACTCATTTTTAAGAGATGTGCTATGAAATAATACCATTGAAAATAAACTCTGATTTGGACTATATAGATAGGGTTTTGATTTTATGGAAGTGGTTCCTGGTGACATATTTAAGGTAGGTGTGTGTCATTTTAAAGTGATTTATTGCCACCGACTATGAAATTAGCTCATTGTCTCTATTAGCTAGTTTTTGGAATTGTGCATATCTGTTTTCCCCAAAATCTTTACATTTTCTTGTGTGTGATAATAGCAAAACCCGTATACATGGGAGTGACAAGACCTTGTGATAGATGTTAACATCCTATGAGTGCTTTGCCCACTTCCTTTACCCTTGCAGAGATCTACTGAAGTCGGTTTCTCTTACCTATTACAAACAGCTTTAAAGTATCATGCGTATGTTTGTGTATATGTTTTCTGTAATCATTTATTTTTGCACATTATACAAATAGATTATTTTATATGTATGTATGTATGTGTGTGTGTATGTATATAGTCTTACACACACAGACACACACACAGGCACACAGTCTTCAGTGTCATTTTTTATTCTTGTTTTGTTTTGAGGCAGGGTCTTCCATCATATCATTGGCAGGCCGGGAACTTCTAGAGCTCTGCCTGCCTCAAGTGCCTGGATTCCTTCTCACCCTAGTTACCTTCTGTTGTCCCCTCCCACTGTCACTGAACTGTCCATCAAGACAATAACTATTGGCAAATTCTCTTGCTATTTAATATTTCCATTACAATTCTTAAGAGAATTTTCTTAAATACATTGTAATAGAAATTCTTAGATGATTCCGAGCGGTGGTTGCACACGCCTTTAGTCCCAGCACTTGGGAGGCAGAGGCAGGCAGATTTCTGAGTTCGAGGCCAGCCTGGTCTACAGAGTGAGTTCCAGGACAGCCAGGGCTACACAGAGAAACCCTGTCTCAAAAAACAAAACAACAACAACAACAACAACAAAAAAAACCAAAAAAAAAACCAAAAAAACAAGAAATTCTTAGACAATGAGGGCCCTTTTTTTTTTTATTTTATTTATTTATTTATTTTTGTTTCAGCTATGGTCATAGTTTATAATGGTTTTATATTTTTGAGGATTTTATATTTAAGTGATAAATATACTAGATTACATAGTTTTATCTGTTTTAACTCAAGACAAATTTCAACATGTGGATCTTTCATAAGTTATAAATTATGAGTTTTCTAGGAGACGGAGTGCGTGTGACTTTGGAGTTCAGAAATAATTTTACAGAGTGTTTCCCTGAAAGTTTTTGTTTTATTTATGCAACATACACTTTGTTTTAGATTTTTATAGTTCTTTGGCAAGTGACTATTTTGTTTTTAGTTAGTCTGTGAATTTACATTCATTACTAATGCAAGTGAAACTGTGAAGCTTTCACTCTCGAAAATAGTAGAATATCAACTAGATTATATCAGTTTGTTTTTAAAAAAATTCTAGTAGCATTTCAAAACCTAGATAAAGAGGGGAATGAAAATAGTGAACGGTTGTCTTTTCTGTCCACGAGAAAGCTTGTTTTATACAAGTTTGCGTTTTGTCACTGTTTCTTGTCAGTCTCTCTCATGTATGTGGCGTCATGGATGAGGCTTAATTGAAAATGAGCTGTGGGCTCAGGAGGTGGCGCAGTCAGTAAAGTGCTTACGCTTAGGCCTGCTCGCTGTGCAGTTCTGAGGTGCTGAGTTTCGGTTTCCCAACCCATGTAAAAGGAGCGAAGGAGTGGCTGAGAGGCAAAGCCCCCAGCTTGCTGGCTCGAGACTGCAGTTTCCTCAGTGAGAGACCCAGTCTCAAGCAGAGGAAGGAAGGTGTCTCAGGGACCCTTGATGTTTTTTCTGACCTCCATGTACATGGATACCCTACACATATGAGTACACGTACATGTACATGGATACCCTACACATATGAATACATACACATATGCATGCATACAAAGTAAACTGATAAAAATACTTTTTTTGTTGGTTTTTTGTTTGTTTGTTTTTGGATTTGGTTTTTTTCGAGACAGGGTTTCTCTGTGTAGCCCTGGCTGTCCTGGAACTCATTATGTAGTCTAGGCTGGCCTCGAACTCAGAAATCCACCAGCCTCTGCCTTCCAGAGTGCTGGGATTACAGGTATGCGCCACCACTGCCCGGCAAAAAATACTTTTTAATAAAATTTTCATAGCAATATTTGGTGCTGAAATTCCATAGTAACGTGGTTACTGGGAAGACGCAATCCCAGCAGTAAGTAGATGATTTCAGTGTGACGTTCACACACTCACACACAGTGGGATTGATATTCGACAGTTACACTCATTTTCTTAATGCTTCTGGTAGATTTCATCTTTCATGTTACAAGATACTGCTTTGTCACTTCATACTTTATTTCTCAGGTTCATAGTCTGTTGCCAGTCTTTCTGCTTAACTTACAAATATGCTCCATTTTATCTTTATTTACAAAACCCAGTGCAGCCTCACAATTCCCTGCCTAATGGCTCTGCTCCTAATGGCTCTGCTATGACATTCGAGTCTTGGCTTCTGGCATGCCGGTTATTTAATCTGTGGATTTTACTTCATTTCTCCTGTTTTGTTTTTCACCTCTCACTCCATTTGATTACAATTAGATAGTTGGAATATTCTGAAAGGATTTTTAGCCTGTTTTGTATGTTTTTGTGTTTTTCAGAGCACTGAATGAAATGTGGAAATGTCAAAATCTACTCCGACATCAAGTAAAAGATTTGCTTGATTTAATTAAACAACCAAAAGTAAGTTAAATTTTAAAGATTTTAGATAGCTTGTATTACAATTATTACCAATTATAGGTTAATATCTCTATAACTTTTACTTAGAATTAATATTCTGGTAATTTTATGGTATTATTTTGTGGTATTCTAGGTGTCTATAACCTTGAGAACAGTCTCAAGTGTTTCTCTCAGTACTCTCTAAGTGGTTTGGTTTACTTTTCTTTTTTTGTTTGTTTGTTTTTCGAGACAGGGTTTCTCTGTGTAGCCCTGGCTGTCCTGGAACTGACTCTGTAGACCAGGCTGGCCTCTAACTCAGAAATCCGCCTGCCTCTGCCTCCCACTGGGATTAAAGGCATGCTTCACCATTGCCCAGTTTGTTTTGTTTTAAATAGGCTAATTGTAGCCTTTTTTTGTTTCCTTTTATTGGGTTTTGTTTATTTGTTTTTCAAGACAAGTTTTTTTATATATATAGTGTAGAATAGAGTTTATTCAGGACATAGGGAGAGGAGTTGAGGGAATAGAAATAGGAAGAGAGAGAGAGACAGAGAGGGAGGGAGAGAAGAAGAGAGGGAGGGAGGGAGGGAGAAGAGGAGAGAGGCACAGGCCAAGGCTGGCCTTGGAGAGAGGGGAAGAGGGTAAGGGAGGGGGAGCAGGAGGAGAGAGCAAGGGCGAAAGCAAGACGGCTTCTCTGACTGGCTGGCACTGCGTTGTAGACCAGTCTGGCCTTGAACTTTGCTTTGTGCCTCCTGAGTCCTTGGATCAGAGGTGTGGGGGCTCCCTCCACACCCCCACCTCCTTGGCTCTTTTCATATTTAAGGCAGGGTCTCTTTAAGTAGCTCATACTGGCCTGAGACTCAGCCTGCAGATTGGGCTAGCTTGGAGCTCACAGTTATCTTCCTGCTTCAGCTTCCTGAGCGCTGGGCTTAAAGGCACCCGGAGCCATGCCTCGCACCTTTTTATTTTCATTGAACTTAATTTACTCTTTTAACTATGGTCATTGAGTCTCTCAAAACTGTCGGGATCTGTTTTCCTCAATAATAGACATGTAAACATTCCTTTAGTGGTGCTTGCTGTCAGTAGACATAGGTTCAGTGTTACCGTGCTGGAGGTCAGCGTGCTTCTGTTAGAAGCATCTGGAAGTGCTTCTCTTTGTTATCCAGTTTTTTTATTACTTTACCTTGTGGATGTGGAGGTGCAGAGTGCAAAAGTGTTACTGAAATATGGCGTGTTCTTGTATTCACGTGGGTGACATTAGTCTGCTTCTAGAACGATTGAAGTCGTAGTAGGATCCAGGCAGTGTGTTAGGAGCTTTGGTTGTGAGCTGAGTGACTGCGTGAGATCACAAGCAGGCCTGCCTGCCTTTGAGACGCTCACTGTGGAGCTGCTCTTTGTTGCCAACTGACAGAACTTAGCATGGTCACATGACTTCTATACTTTTAACTCCACGCATTTATCTAGGATTTAAAGTTACTGAACATCTAGCCATGGTCTAGAGAGTTGTTGAAGATGCTTGTGTAGTCTTCTTAGTGAATTTTAATTGTGCATTTTTGTATGTGATTTACAGACAGATGCCAGTGTCAAGGCCATATTTTCAAAAGTGATGGTTATTACAAGTAAGTGTTTTAAATCTTTATAAAATTTAAGTTATTTTAATTCTCTATTGTAATAATCAAAGAAATTAATACTCTTTTTGCTTGCTATACAATAGACGACTCAATTTCTCCCCCCCATTTTCATTTATTCTGTGTGCTATCTAGATTTTTAAGTTTTCTTGATTACATAAGAAAAGCTTGAGAAAAGCTTTAGTATGTGTGTTGTTTCTGAGAATTAAGTCATTACACAAGCTGAGCTGTGAACATTGAGCCTGCGTGGTTTCCTTCACTGACGTTAGCCTCCAGCATTGGTTGCTTTCTCCTCACCTGGTCACTCACTGTGTGCAGCTTGTTGACAGAAGAGAGCTGGGAGAACGGGGAGAGTGGGTCTGCCACAGTTCACTTGGCGATAAAGAAAGGTTGGGCTGAGCTCAACACTGCAGCTGCTTTAGAGGAACCCCGAGATACTGAAGAGAATAGTAACTTAGTAACTGTCCATTGGTGCTCTCCTAGATTCCACTTTGAAGAGCGCATTCAGAACTAGGCACCACTGAGACTCAGGTAGTTGAGCCTTCTCAGCCAGCCCTTCCTGGGAGCTCTCCAGCTCTAGTCTGGTCCTCTGCAGCTGGCTGTGGATGCGGACACTGTCCTTTCGAGGACCTCATTCTAGATCCTGGTTCCAGAGATGCTAGTATCTCACAGATGTTACTGGTGTGGAGAAAAGGAATCCTGTGCATTTATAAAATGCTGAATTTGCTTTTTGGTGCTGTTTTCTTCCATCTCACCATCCTTGATTTTCCTAAACAACAGGCCTTAATATGATGCCTATCCCAGTAAAGGGGCTCTTAAATTATTTACAAACACCGTTAAGTCCTCAATACTAATTCCAGTGAATTAGTAGTTATCATTGGAACATAATTCATAAAGTTCTACATTAGAACTTTTAACAGCTTGTTCCCAATACTTTTCTGCTTATATTTTACTTTTTAAAAATTATTATGCAGATATTCATCTTTTATAAGTCTTCATGCTTATTTATTTTTGAGACAGACTTTCACCTTATAGCCCTGGTCACTTTGTAAACCAGACTGGCCTTGAACTCAGAGATTCTTCTGCCACTGGCTTCCAAGTGTAGGCCACCAAACTAGGCTTCTCTCTTTCATGCTAGTTTTTTCTTGTATAGAGACATGAAAGGACCGTATAGCAAGTATTACATATGATTACCACAGGACAGTATTCTTACTACAGGCAGTGACCATTTTTGCTGAGACTTAAGGACTGCTCAGGCTTAAGGATTTCGGAGACTTGTTAAGTTTTCTGTGTTACATTTAAGATAGTTATAGTTTCTTTTATTGTTATGTTAGTCTTGTTTTTTCTGAGCAGTTAAATTGCCAGGAAAACCAGAACCAGTTAAGATCACCATTTTCTTAGCTCCTCTCAGTGCTGTCTGTGATGCACACAGTGGAGGAGTGCTGTGGTGAATTCTGCAGAGTGATCCTTTCTTACCAATAGAGACGTAGAGAGCAAGTCGCCAGGGATGGCATGCTCAGTGCCTTTCAGCACCACATGCGGATGTCTGTCCCTGTGGAGACTCTGGGATTGTTTTCACAATGCAAAGGCGACGTAGGGGAATGTAGTGAACTGACTCTCCTAGGGACTTTTGTAGCAAAGTGTGAGCAACATCTAAGGATGAGCAACATCTTAGGCTATCCTTGCTGTCAGGAGCTCTTCAGAAAGGCTCCGCCTTTCCTGTGGCCATCTCTTAACCCTGATGCTTTTTCCTAATTTTTCTCTGAAGCGGATTTCTCTTACAGAAAGTATTGATGGTGCTTTACAATTCGTTAAACTAAGAGCAATTTGTAGATAAAGTTTATTAATTAGAAATACAAAATAGAATGTTTTATTTTTATCAGTTTGTGAAATTATGAAACTTTATTTTATTTTAAGGAAATTTGCCAGATCCTGGTAAGGCCCAGGACTTTATGAAGAAGTTCACACAAGTGTTGGAAGATGATGAGAAAATACGGAAACAGTTGGAAGCCCTTGTTAGTCCCACATGCTCCTGCAAGCAGGCTGAAGGCTGTGTGGTAAGGGGACAGCAGGGAGAACCCATGTGTGGACATGCATAGAACTCTTTCAGTACATATACCTCGTTTTTATATTATTTCAGTTTACAAAATGTTAAATAAGTAACAATTCAGTAAATTATAATCCTGCAGAGAGAGTTGCCATTCATATTGTATTTCCTTTCAAAATGAAATTATTCTATATGAAGAATTTTACACATTCCATTTCCATTAGTTTTTACAGGGTTAAATTTCATAGCATTCCATTCATTTGTTCTCTAGCTTGGTGAGTGCCAGCATTTACGGGTCCTTCTCAGAAACCCTCCCTCCCTCTCTTCCTTCTTTTGGAGTGGGGTCTGCTGCTCATACTGGGCTTGAGCTAAACTCCTGATATCGTTTCCTATGGAATTGACATTGTAGTTTCATCCCCGTGCTTCTGGCTCTACTGTGCAACACTTTCATAACTGAGTATTTTTAGAAGCTCTTGATTTCTACCGATTATTAGACTAATTACTTGGGTTAATCGTACATTCCTACTGCCTTTAAATGTATTTCTCAATCATAATTCTGTCCACTGATTGTTAAAAACAAAACCGAAGTAAAAACAAACAAAACACAGTTCAATATGTATTTAGTTGCTTATTTTCTGACCATTTTTTCCCTGAAGTTTTTTTTAATCATTTATACTTCTTTTGTGAGTTGAATGATTAAAATCTTTGCCTATTTTTATAGAGTAATATTTTTTATTTGCAACTTGTTGGTTTGTAACCTGTCATTGTTGAGTGGCAAATAATTTTCTGTCAGCTTTCATTTGTTTGTAATGTCTTTTTATATCATGATTTCAATTTTTACCTAGCTATGGATAAAATATTTGCCTCTTGGGTATTGCTTTGGGTGCCTTGATCATAAAATTCCATTTCATTGCAAGTTGCGATGGTTAATGTTAGTTATCAGCTTGATCTGTAAGATAGTCTCTGAACACCTCTGAGAGGAGTTATCGGATTGTATTAATTGAAGTAGGAAGACTGACCCACCTGTAGGCGGCACCATTCCTTAGGCAGGGCCTTCTGGACTGTGTGCATCTGGAGAAAGAGCTGAGCTACAGTGCTTGTACTCATTGTTCTCGGTTGGTTCCTGATTATGGTGTGATAGGATTAGCTCCCTCGAGCTCACCTGTGTCCTTCCTCTCTGAAGTGACTGACTGTATAACTTGGGAACTGTTAGCCCGAATATATCTCCCTCTCTAAGTTGCTCTTGTCAGGTATTTTATAATTGTAACAGGAAAAGACACTAAGCTATATTAGAAATATTTATCTAGGTTTTATTAATTTATTTAACTCATCTATCCTTTGAGATGCGTTTTAGAAAAAAGATGATTCTTGGTTCTTTCCCAGGTGGGCTGAATGAGAATCTTCAGAATGAAGTCTAGGAATTTAGTTTCTTAACAGTTCTCTTTGACAATATTGCTTGCTAAAGTTTGTCTTTCCAATTTTGATTTTACTCTTATATTTGTATTCTTTCAAATTAATAATTTTTATGTATGACATGACATCAGAGTCTAACCTTGTTTTTACTCAAAATAGTCGTTCAGGTTTTTTTTCTATATTGCATAATGTGCATCTTATTTTCTTGGAATGTTAATAATGATGCACATTTTATTTACTTGGAATGAACTCAATTCTTAACCTAGTTTTTGTTTGTTTGTTTTTTTAAAACTTAGCTATAGAGTTGTGTTTTTCAGCATTAGAATTACAGAATGTTATAGGTTCTGAACATTTTAAGATAATGATATGTTTAAATATATTTTTATAATAATTTACAAATCTGCATTTCAGCGTGAAATAACTAAGAAGTTGGGCAACCCTAAACAGCCTACAAATCCTTTCTTGGAAATGATCAAGTTTCTCTTGGAGAGGATAGCTCCTGTACACATAGATACTGAATCCATCAGGTATTTGTATTTAAGAATATTCAACTTCCTCCGTGTTTCCCAGTTATGCACAATCACAGTCATGTCAATCACAAGTTATCAAGTCAGCTGCTTATCAGTATTTTTATGTGCAGTCATCTGTACTCTATATTTGTGTGTGTAACTTGTATTCATTCATAATCAGTTGGCTAGCTTTTCTTCTTTCTCAGTTTGCTTTCACTTTATTACTTCAGAGATCTCAAAAGACTATCTCTAGGTGGTACTATTTTATCTAGGAAGGAAGCATAGGTAAGATTTTGCTTTTATAGAAATGAGAGAAAAATATCATAGGCATTGAAATTATAATCCAGACTAACCGGATAGGGATATGGGGGTGTTTTGAAGCTGACTTCCATCTGTTACATTATAGTATAGAGGTGTGAGTGCTGTGTGCCTGGGGTTAGAAGTGGACTGCTATTAACACTGAACTGTGGGCTCTGGTTTACTCTTTTTTCCTTTGGGAATCACAGATTGAGGTGCTGAGTGGAGGAGAGAGGAGAGAGATTGAGCCTTTGTTGTGGTGGTCTATGAATATATGCTAGTAGATGGGAGAAACAGAACATACTTGAGGAAAATGCCAAAAGAGTACCCCTGGAAGGAGTCAGAAGACAAGGTTTCAAGCCCGCATAATGAACCCTGATATTTGAAGAGAATAAAAAGGGTCTTTTGCCCTCCCCCCCCCCATTTTTGAAGTAGATAACATGTAATTATTATTTGGACATGGAAAAATTTTTTACTTTTCCCCCCTCCTTTCCTTTCTCCCATTTCTGGTTTTCTTGTATTTATTTAAATACATTCTTGTATTTATTTAGATAGCCCAAGTTGTCCTTGAACTCAAACCGTGCATGTAGCTGAGGATGACCTTGAATTTCTCATCCTCCTGATTTTTTTTATTTTCCAAGTGCTGGGATTATTGGAATAAGCCACCAGACCTGGCTACATTGGTTTGTTGTTGTTGCTGTTGTTGTTGATGATGTTGTTGTTGTTGTTTAATCAAGTAACATTGAGTTTTAAATGAAATTATGAGACTTGACTGCTATGCTGAAATTGAATAGAAAATGAAAAATAATATGGACAGATGGACAGTTTTTTACAGTACAGAAATTAGAGAACTGTAGACATCAGGTTGTTTCAGGTTTCTAAACCGGAAAACTGTGAACGTTTTCACAAGTAAGATGTATGCTGTGAGCCGATAGGCTGAGGACCAAGCCCAGCCCTTTGGTGTCAGGAGCTTACAGCTCCCGGGAGGTGTATGAGAACTGAGAGAGCAACAGGAAGCAGCAATTCCTACTATAGTAAATCTGGAAGGATGTGAATATTTCTCTTGGAAATTTCATGGACTGGGAACTGCCTTTGCAGGCTCTGAACAACAGCAGTGTTAAGGTGCAGTGCGGTCAGTGCTGCTCTACTGTGCTGGCCTCTCGGGCAGGCAGTCTGGCTGGCTGGACAGCGCCTTTCCGTCTCTGCAGTTTCTAGATGGGTGAATGGTGAAAACCTTTAAGGTTTTTCTAAGGTTTTTTTTGTTTGTTTGTTTTTGTTTTTTAAATTACAACTGATAAATATTTAAATAAGGAGAAAAAATTCACCAAACATTTCTTGGCTAATTGTATTTCTTTGGGGGAATTCTTTAATTTTCTATGGTTACCTCAGAGGAACATATTTTGATTTTTGTTAATTGATTACAAAAATGATAAGGCTCTGATCCCCATGTTTTATTCTAAGTCTATTAATAAATAGTAAATTACCTAATTATTTTTGGTTTTTGATCTTTTGGACATTGTTATATTAAGTAATTTTGTTTTCTACATTTTCATCTGTAATTGGTCTGGAGTTTAATGGCATCGGGATTGTTCTGTTTATATTGTACATGATAGTTGGCTGAATTAATTGTTTATTGAAAAAAATTGATCCATTTTTTTGAAGTGTTTCCTTGTTGAACAAATTCGTGTACGTTTTACTTGGATCCATGCTGATTTTCCTGAGGGGTTTTTTTGTTTTGTTTTTGTTTTTTTGTTTTTGTTTTTTTTGGGTTTTTTTGTTTTTTTTTTTTTTCCCCGAGACAGGGTTTCAGGGTTTCTCTGTATAGCCCTGGCTGGCCTTGAACTCAGAAATCCACCTGCCTCTACCTCCTGAGTGCTGGGATTAAAGCAGTGGCTGCCACCCGGCCACGGCTGCTTTCCTGAGGTATTCTTTTTGTCTCACTCACAGGACTCTTTTGCTCCCCCCACACTGTTTGGCCTCAGGCATGCCACTGGTCTTGCAGATGGGCAGGAGTGTACATGGGCTCAGAGTTTCTCATCCCCATGGACATGAGGATTCTGTCAGCAACTTCTGTTCCTAGACATCTTTGTATCTTGGCTTCTCAGTTAAACACCTTCTGCACATTTTAGCCGATTTTCCCTGATAGAGAAAATCACTTGTTCTGAGAGCTTCATTTGTATTACCTCACTAATTTATTTTTGGTTAATTTCTTAGGTTAACATACAGAGTGTGTTACATTATATATGATATACTTGTCATTTGTTCTTCACTGAATACTAAAGCAGATTTAAAAATAGTTTGCTGATTTTTTGCTTTTTCTGGCTGATGCTTCCCTTGAGGCTGCGTGTGATTGGCTCTTGTCCCTCTACTATGCTCCTGGCTTCTGCCTCTGACTTTCTCTGTGGTTCCTTTTAGATGATCCTTTTTTTATTTTAATTTTTTTAAACATTTATTTATTATATGTAAGTACACTGTAGCTGTCTTCAGACACACCAGAAGAGGGCATTAGATCTTTTTACGGATGGTTGTGAGCCACCATGTGGGTGCTAGGATTTGAACTCATTACCCTTGGAAGAGCAATAGGTGCTCTTACCCACTGAGTCATCTCTCCAGCTCTTAGATGATACTGTTAATATATGTGTGTTTACTTTCTTGTGGCCTTTCTACTATTATTATGGAAGAAAACAAAAGTTAAAATTTTTAATCTTTCTACTTTATAGAAGAATTGTGTTATTGTTGGCAATATGATTCAGGTTGGAGATTTTTATATGGGTAATTGGATTTATGAAACTAGGGAAAAGTCATTTTATGGAAACTTAAAAGGGAAGACTTACTTAGGAAAACAATATGTAAATGAAAATACTTGAGAGAAATAAGCTTTTTTAAGTGTGAACATGATTGTATATTTGTATGTGTGTCGAAGGGTGCATAGGCAGAGACCCATGTGTGGAAGTCAGGGCCACTTACAGCATCGGGTCTTCTTACCTTGTGTGTCCTGTGTGTGAATCATGCTCAAGTAACCAGGCTGGGTGTGTGGCAAGGGCTGGTAAACCCTGAGTCCTCTTGCCAGCCAAAAATACACTTTGTATGTAAGAAAATTTTAAATTCTTGTTAGAGAGACAGATAGACTTTATTCCATTATTTATACTAAATTTGAGCATAAAATATTTTTGAAGAAACAACTCTACTAAATATTTTAAGGAACATTGTACAAACTTTTATTTTGGTATGCTTTATATCTGTACTGTTACTTTGCTACTTGATGCTTATAAAATGAACAACTGCATTGGTGTGAATGATTACTTGAAGTCAGTGTCAATGCATTATTAATGTTTGTTTATAGCAAGATCAGCCTGTTTCTAAAGCTGAAAAACATGGCTAGTTTTCTCATGGTCTCTTTTACAAGGTTTTGTTTTATCTGATAGAATTTTAGCAGCAGGTCTGTGGTTTCTGACTCTTAGATCTTTGTCTGCTACAGAAAAGATACTAACTAGTAAAGGTACTGATGGCATTCAGAAAGAGCGCTTTGCTTGCTTTTATTTGAATGGGTAAAGGAAGAGAACATACTTTGAAAAGATTTTGCTGTAATTTGTTTTATAATAATGTTTGGAACAAACCATACAGAAATACTGTGCACTGTGTAGCTATTTAGTATTTAGGTGCCTTTCTCAGATACTGCTAATGTGTTATCGTTGGAAGAAATAACACTTCTGTTTTCTTATCCTTTAGTGCTCTTATCAAGCAAGTGAATAAATCAATAGATGGGACAGCAGATGACGAGGATGAGGGCGTTCCAACTGACCAAGCTATCAGGGCAGGCCTGGAGCTGCTGAAGGTAGATACCTGTCTAATAGACAGGTTACTGTGTTTTATTTCAAAGCCTCACTGTAGCTCTGATTGGTCTGAAACTTGATATGTAGGTACAGATCTGCTAGGCTTGCTTTCCATATTCTGACATTTGGGGGCTAATACCACTTATTCCTAAGATTTGCTTCTCAAAGTTGTATAACCTAATGAAAATGTATCTTAGTTTAAAAAAAAATAGTCAAATGGAAATTTCTTCATGTTTCAGTTTTAAGTCCTGTTATCAAAATGATTGTTAGTTTAGAGGGCTACACCGAGGAGGCATTAGTGACGATAGAGTGAGCCTTTTGATGACTAGCATGCCTGTCACCACATTGTTGACAACATAACCAACCATAGCAACAAAATATTTAGAAGCCTTTTATTCATAAAAAGTTTTTAAATTTCATTTTAATTAGTTTTATTTAGTTTACAACCATACTGATTGTTCTATTTTTTTTTTAATTCGATACATTTTTTACTTGCATTGCATCAAATGATTTCCCCTTTTCTGGCTCCCCACTCCCCGAAAGTCCCATAAGCCCTCTTCCCTCCCCCTGTTCCCCCATCCACCCCTTCCCACTTCCCTGTTCTGGTATTGCCCTACACTGCTGCACTGGGCCTTTCCAGAACCAGGGGCTACTCCTCAGTTCTTCTTGGACATCATTTGATATGTGGATTATGTCTTGGGTATTCCAAGTTTCTAGGCTAATATCCACTTATTAGTGAGTGCATACCATGATTGATCTTTTGAGACTGGGTTACCTCACTTAGGATGATGTTCTCCAGCTCCATCCATTTGTCTAAGAATTTCATGAATTCATTGTTTCTAATGGCAGAATAGTACTCCATTGTGTATATATACCACATTTTTTGTATCCATTCCTCCGCTGAGGGACACCTGGGTTCTTTCCAGCTTCTGGCTATTATAAATAGGGCTGAGTGGAGCATGTATCCTTATTACATGCTGGGGAATCCTCTGGGTATATGCCCAGAAGTGGTATAGCAGGGTCCTCCGGAAGTGACGTGCCCAGTTTTCTGAGGAACTGCCAGACTGATTTCCAGGGTGGTTGTATCAATTTGCAATCCCACCAGCAGTGGAGGAGTGTTCCTCTTTCTCCACATCCTCGCTAACACCTCCAGTTTCCTGAGTTTTTAATCTTCGCCATTCTGACTGGTGTAAGGTGAAATCTCAGGGTTGTTTTGATTTGCATTTCCCTAATGACTAATGATGTTGAGCATTTTTAAAGATTCTTCTCAGCCATCCTAAGTTCTTCAGGTGAAAATTCTTTGTTTAGTTTTGTACCCCATTTTTTAATAGGGTTATTTGGTTTTCTGGGGTCTAACTTCTTAAGTTCTTTGTATATATTGGATATTAGCCCTCTGTCGGATGTAGGGTTGGTGAAGATCTTTTCCCAATTTGTTGGTTGCTTATTTGTCCTTTTGATGGTATCCTTTGCCTTACAGAAACTTTGTAATTTTATGAGGTCCCATTTGTCAATTCTTGATCTTAGAGCATACGCTATTGGTGTTCTATTCAGGAACTTTCCCCCTGTACCGATGTCCTCAAGGGTCTTCCCCAGTTTCTTTTCTATTAGTTTCAGAGTGTCTGGTTTTATGTGGAGGTCCTTGATCCATTTGGAGTTGAGCTTAGTCCAAGGAGACAAGGATGGATCAATTCACATTCTTCTGCATGCTGACCTCCAGTTGAACCAGCACCATTTGCTGAAAAAGCTATCTTTTTTCCACTGGATGTTTTCAGCCCGTTTGTTGAGGATCAAGTGGCCATAGGTGTGTGGGTTCATTTCTGGATCTTCAATCCTGTTCCATTGATCCGCCTGCCTGTCACTGTACCAATACCATGCAGCTTTTAACACTATTGCTCTGTAGTATTGCTTGAAGTCAGGGATACTGATTCCCCCAGATTTTCTTTTGTTGTTGAGAATAGTTTTAGCTATCCTGGGTTTTTTGTTATTCCAGATGAATTTGAGAATTGCTCTTTCTAACTCTATGAAGAACTGAGTTGGGATTTTGATGGGTTTTGCGTTGAATCTGTATATTGCTTTTGGCAAGATGGCCATTTTAACTATATTAATCCTGCCAATCCACAAGCATGGCAGATTTTTCCTTTTTCTGAGGTCTTCTTCCATTTCTTTCTTCAGAGACTTGAAGTTCTTGTCATACAGATCTTTCACTTGATTGGTCAGAGTCACACCAAGGTACTTTATACTGTTTGGCTATTGTGAAGGGTGTCATTTCCCTAATTTCTTTCTCACCCTGCTTATCCTTTGAGTATAGGAAGGCTACTGATTTGCTTGAGTTGATTTTATAACCTGCCACTTTGCTGAAGTTGTTTATAAAAGATAAGCATTTCTTAGTGACAAAAATTTTAAGAGTGTTGGTTTTCAGCTGTTATTGATATGAGCTGAGAGGCTGGGACATTAGTTGTCTCTGAGCACTTCTTCCTGTGTAATAGTTATACTGACAGTGTCTCATAGAGGGGTACAGCACATCACACAGAATTTCTTAGTTCATGCCAGTCCTAGCAAACATAATAAATGTGAAATGGTGACTGCTCCAGTTCTGCATATCATAGCATTGCTGCTTTCTTACTGTTGACTATTTAGAGTTTTCAAGTTTTATTTATATAAACAGTACTAAAATAAAATTTGTGTGTAATGTCTTTTTCAAGCCAAATGTCTTTACTTGGTTGAAGAGAACAAGGGCCTTTGAATTTCTAGGAGATATACACATGTAATTAAAAATTTTGTAGACACAATTTTTTTATGTATAAATCTGTATTTTCTTTATAAAGAAATTGTATATAAAAACACTTTTTTCATATCACTTTACAGAGAATTTTTTCCTATATGCCATCCTTACTATGGGGAAGTACCAATCTCTGTAACGTTTACAAACATAAAGTGCTAATCCACTAAGTACAAACAGTATCATAATTTCTACAGTGTCACTTGTGACCAACCTTCTGTATATTAATCATGTACATCTAATTCTGTTAATTTTTTAGTTTGTATACCTTCTGATGACTCAGTCTTTTCTTTAAAATTTTGATTTGAATAACTCAATTTTCTTTGGTTTTTAATGGGAAGTATTTGATGAATAAAAATTATTATACTTAGGTTATAAACCATGTTATCACAGTTAATACTACTGACAAGTAAGTAGAATGATGTTTGGTCAGGTTTTGTCAATTTGTCAAGATACGTAAGAAAGTAAGGGAAGAAGGACTTATCCTGGCCCATGACTCTCAGACCTTTGTCCAGAGTCCTTGGTTCCATTTTTCTCTGTGCCTAAGGTGAGGCAAGATTATCATGGCAGGGGGCGTATTATAGACCAGGGATGCTTAGTAATTGAGAAGCACAGAGAAAAGAAGGGTCTAGGGTTTCTTCCCCATATATACTCTCCAAAAAATATATACCCTTCCAAGGCAGCCCTTAGCTGTGAATTCATAAGGGGATTAGTCCTTTGGGGACGTTAGAATCCTCATAATCTCATTACTCTCACACAAACCAGTGGCCTTGTGATGACCAGATGGGAGCCTCTGGGGGGAGGGGGGGGGGGGCGCTTTTAGATTGAACTATGCTATTTCACCTTGGTGTCTAAAGCTCATGTTCATCTCATATTGTAGAACATGTTTTCCATTTCATTGGAGCTTCAAGGTTTTGGCAATTCCATTGTTTTCAAACAATTAAACTTCAAAATCTTTGAGAATCAAGGAACATCTTTTCTGAGAGTATTTGTGGAAAGTCAAAAACAAATTGCATGCTTTTGATGTGTACAATGTATACCTGTCTGTTCCAAAATGAAGGAATGGGTGCATAGAAAAGAGGGTTGGGACTGAAGCAAGGTCAGATTCCAGCAAGGGAAGCATTGGATCCTGTAACTCTTTCCAGCATCTGCAGCACACAGTGTGAGCTTCAAAGGGTGTGGGCAGCCCTGCCTCATACCCTTTCTTCCCTATGGAAGACCTATATAGATAATTTATAATCATTCTTATGGACTGGTTCTGTTCACTGCTTCGAATTTTCCTTAGTAGACAATTTGTGGGTTGGCATTTCTACCTTTAGGGTCTTCATTACAGCCCCGAGTTCACTCGAAGAGCTGCATATCACTCTGTCAGAGCTGTCAACAGGGGTTGGAAGTCTGAGTGAAAATTGCCATGACTCACAACCGTTGCATTTTGCTGGTCTGAAAAGCTAGCACTAGATGGAAGATGCCAGAGTTTGTCACCAAGTCAAGCAGGCACTGGACACGCTTGATGTGGCCTCAGCAGTCATGCTGGCGAGTGATTTCTTATCCGAGCAGGGCATGTTAGAACTCTCTTGCTAAAGCCTTTCAAGGTTTATTCTCTCGTATTCTTGAGCCTGTGCCCTCATGGCATCTTCCCTACTGTCCTGAAGCGGAGTATTTGGCTTCTTTTTGCTGATCTCTTCCGTAACCACTTATTCTTCAAGCCAGCTTTCTTTACAGGTAAGCTGCAGATTTTACATTCTATTTTGTCTTTTTGTTCCTTATTCTTTCTGTAATGCTGACTAAAAGCAGCCAGTGATCTTCATGCTATATTCCAAATACCAACGTATCTTGACATTTTCCAGACCCATTCTCTACCTTTTCTTTCTTTCTTTCTTTCTTTCTTTCTTTCTTTCTTTCTTTCTTTCTTTCTTTCTTTCTTTCTTTCTTTCTTTCTTTCTTTCTTTCTTTCTTTCTTTCTTTCTTTCTTTCTTTCTTTCTTTTTTTTTTTTTTGAGACAGGGTTTCTCTGTGTAGCCCTGGCTGTCCTGGAACTCACTCTGTAGACCAGGCTGGCCTCAAACTCAGAGATCCGCCTGCCTCTGCCTCTCAAGTGCTGGGATTACAGGCATGCACCACCACCGCCTGGCTCTACCATAACTTTTAAATACAGCCTCACATACATTCTCAGGGCACCAACAAAACAGACGATTTGCCAGACTTTACATAGTTACCTTTTCTCTAGGGCAGTTCCCAGTAGAACCCTGGTCCCTTTGGTTACTGTCAGCTTTCTGGATTTTATTTCTCCCAAAGCTCCCACTGGAATCACTTAGTAAACTCCAGCCAAATAGGCCCTGGAGCCTTTCGTCAGCTGTCTGTCCTAGTTCCTTTATAAAGCAGCTTCCTGGTCAGATGGAGTCATGGTGCCAGCTTTCAATACCCATTCTCTGTTTTCGCCGGCCTGCCATCACCATGATAAAATACCTGAGAAAAACCAATACCCCACGGTCACTGGTCTTTATCGTCTGCCCATGATGCAGCAGAAATGTCATAGAAGGTGTAGTGTCTACTTATGGCAGCCAGCAATTAGAGACAGAGTAAGAGTTCTGTACTTCAAAGGCATATCCCCAGTTACTTACATTTTATATTAAACCATATGAGACTGACTATAAACTATGTTTATGCAGATTATTGAGTATTCAAAATGCTTTATTAGTTTCCTGAGTGATTTTTTATCTTTGCCATCACATCTATTATATATATCCCTGAAATCTATATTTTATTAAACTTTAGCTTTCTTATTTGCATCTTTGTTAATAGTGTTGTTTATTCTGATTATCTTCAAATCTTTGAAATATGACTTTATATATATATATATATACATACATACATATATATGCATATATATGTATGTATGTATATATATAGTGTTTTTAGGCTCAGTGGGTAAGTGCTTGCTTTATAAGCATGAGGACCAGAGTTTGGATCCCCAGTGTATACAGCGGCAGAGGCAGACAGACAGGTCTTGGGGCCCTGTTTGCCAGCTTCACTAGCTCACACTGGGAGCCTCAGGTTCAGTGGGAGACTCCATTTGGAAAGACAAAAGGCTATAAAGACACCTAAAGTGACCTCTGACCACCACATGCTCAGAGACAGATGAGCACACTCAGATATTTCACACACATACACACACACACACACACACACACACACACACACACACACGACTAAAAGTTTTTTTTTTAATTTAAATATGGCCTATTATTGTGAAAGAATATTCCAAGAAATGTGTGATGTGATTTTCTTATATTAGATAGTGTTTTTCTTGGAGTTATGAATTTTATATTACCTGGTTTTTTGTTTGTTTGTTTTTTGAGACCGGGTCTTACTGTGTAGACCAGACTTGCCTCAGACTCATAGAGATCTCCTGAGTGCTGGGATCAGAGGTGTGTACCACTGGACACAGTTCTATTGCAGCTTTTTTGTTTGCTTTGTTTTTGTTTTGTTTTTGAGATGGTCTTATGTAGCCTAGGCTGGCCTCAATTGCAGGTAGTTGAGGATAACCTTGACTAGTGATCCTCATATGCCTGCTCCTTGATGATGGGGTTGTGAGCATGAACTGCCATGATCATTTCTGTGCAGTGCGTGTATGTCAGGAATGCGTTCTCCTAAGCTGGGCTACGTGCCGCTGCTGCCTCGAGAGTCTGTGAGGATCTCTGTCAAGGGTCTGAAAAAGGCTGACCTTGTTGGTTTGCTTGGTGATTTCTTTTACCGCTTTTACCACATTGATTTGGTTATTGTACCTTTTATGATCTGATAATATACATTTTCTAATTTATATTTTTTTAAAAAGCTAACCTAGTCTCTTCTAATGGTTATTTAGGGGGAAAAAAAGTAATACTTTGTTAAGCGTCCTGTATGCCTCCTTTTCCCCTACCATTATGCCCTGCCCTTAAATAATTGTCAAAGTTCAAATTATTTTGACTAGAAATATATTAACCTTCCACACAGGAACGTGGCATAGTTAAACCTAAATTGATTTTTGACTAGTACTGTTTCTAGTCTGTTCTTTCCATGTGTATTACAAACGTGAAAAGATTTCACAGGTACCATTTGTAAACTTTTTGTAGGTGCTGTCCTTTACACACCCCATCTCGTTTCACTCTGCGGAGACGTTTGAATCCCTCCTGGCTTGTCTGAAGATGGATGATGAAAAGGTGGCAGAAGCTGCCCTGCAAATTTTCAAAAACACGGGAAGCAAAATTGAAGAGGATTTCCCTCACATCAGATCGTGAGTTTGGCTTTTTCTGATAATATATTTGGATATACTGTTTCTAGAGAATTTTATGTTAATTCTTTATGATTGAGTCGCCTTTATTTTCTTGTAAGAAAACATTGGTTCCTATTTTAGGTTTATTAGATAGAAGACAAGTAACATCTTTCTGATTCTTCAGTGTTGCTTAAAAATTTAAAAGCCATTTCATTATAAAGTAGTTCCTGGTGTACAGTAGCACAGGATGGACAGGTCACATGGATCTAAGGCACATTGAGAAATGTCAGAGGTGTTAACTGTGTGTGTGTGTGTGTGTGTGTGTCTGTGTGTCTGTGTGTCTGTGTGTCTGTGTGTGTACGCACGCACATGAGAAAAGTAGAAATGAAGGTATTTTAAACCAATCATCTTTTCAGCCAAACAACAAAGGACAAAAAAACAAAAACAAAAACAGAAACAAAACCATTTTTCAGTGAAGCTGGGCTTTCAAGATGGCTTGCTAGGAAAGGGTTTGCTTAAGGACCTCAGTCCAATTCCTGGAACCCCCCTTTAAACATAAAAAGAACTGTGACAACTAGTTGTCTCTAACTCCAGCACTCCTGTAACAAGATGGGGTGTGTGCACATGCGCGCACTGTCACGCGTGCTCTTTCGAGCACATCTGTGCAACTTTACCTGTGCAGGTCACAGGACAGCTCTCATAGTTGCTGTCTTGTCTTTGTGGGTTCCATGAGAATTGAACTCAGATCATCTCATGTGCACATTAAGTGCTTTTATCTGCTGAGGAAAATAAGTAAATCAAAAAGCAAACACCTACCAGAATTTTATCACATTAGTCTGTTTGGTAAGAATAAGAAACACTGTTTTTCAAAACTTTTTGTTAACTTTTAAGTGAGTTCAGGATATATATTTTCTATGGGATGATACTCTTGCTAACCAAATCAGATCAGAGAGTGGAGTGGCTGGACACATGGACTGTGTCTAATTACATACTATATTGTATGTTCACCTGATAGGCTATCTCAGTTATATTTGCTCCTTCCATAACATCCAATTACATTTTTTGTATGTGCATAGAACTCTGGTTGGACATACTTTGAGATACTTAGGATTCTTGCTAGTTTATATCCAGGAGTGGTACAACAGGATCACATAGTTTTTTTTTTTTTTAATTTCATTCTGTATTTTGAGGAAACTGCTTACTGACTCTGAGCAGCCCCCACCCCCCACCCCCCAGGCCACATGGCCACTAGCAATGCGTAAGGTTTTATTTCTCAACTGTCCTTGACAGCACTAGTTTCTTGCATTTCCTTTGCATTTTTCCACTGGCTGAGGGAGTTGAGCACTTTCCCAAGGCTTTGTCCTATTTTGGTAAACGTCTATGCCATTGATTTGTCCGTTACTGATTGACTTGAGGTGTGTGGATTTTGGTTTGTTTGGTGTTTTAAGTTTGGGATACTTTATAATTCCCTTTCTCCGTGTATGTTTTTGTCGACATCAAGATTTAGGGGCTGCACTTGTCTTTTTAAACTCTCTGTGACTAAGTTTGGCTTCACGTTTGTTTTTATTAATTATCTGTGCCAGCCTGACTGTAGCTTCTTCCATTTGCTTGGTGAATGACTTCCACTCTTGAGTCTCAGTGCCATTGGCTGTGTCTCTTGGACACAGGAGATAGCTGGACTGTGTTATTGTTCAGTCAGTCATCTTTTAATTATTGACTTAACAAAATTTGCATTTGGTGAGTGAGAGAGGTTTGCTAATTCCTAAAAACTTTTGGTTATTTTTCTAGTTGGTTGGATTGGTGTATATTGCTTTATCTCTTCCCTGCTAGTAGGCTTACGTTTTGAGTGTGATAGATTCCTTCTCTATTCACCCACTTCATCTTTTCCTCGCATGAAATTGATTTCCTCTGCTCTCTTGATTTCTTTCCTGTGCATGGTCTTCCTCTGGGTTTTCTTTTTCTTTCTTTCTTTCTTTCTTTCTTTCTTTCTTTCTTTCTTTCTTTCTTTCTTTCTTTCTTTTTCTTTTCTTTCTTTTTCTTTTCTTTTCTTTTCTTTTCTTTTCTTTTCTTTTCTTTTTGCACTGTTATTGTGATTTTTCCCTGGAATATAAACATTGTCTTTACCTCAGATAGGGAGGGCATGAGTGATAACCCTGTAGAGGGCTCTCAGGAGTGTACATCTTCAGACTTTATGGAGCCTGGGAAATCCGATTAGCATCTTGATCCTTATAAGTTCCCTGAGTCTTGGGAGGCAGTCTAAGGCTGCCTCTGATGATGCTCTCCCTGCCTCTGTTGATGCTCTCCCTGCCTCTGATGATGCTCTCCCTGCCTCTGATGATGCTCTTCCTGCCTCTAATGATGCTCTTCCTGCCTATGTTGATGCTCTTCCTGCCTCTGATGATGCTCTCCCTGCCTCTGATGATGCTCTTCCTGCCTCTGTTGATGCTTTCCCTGCCTCTGATGATGCTCTCCCTGCCTCTGATGATGCTCTTCCTGCCTCTGTTGATGCTTTCCCTGCCTCTGTTGATGCTTTCCCTGCCTCTGTTGATGCTCTTCCTGCCTCTGTTGATGCTCTTCCTGCCTCTGTTGATGCTTTCCCTGCCTCTGTTGATGCTCTTCCTGCCTCTGTTGATGCTTTCCCTGCCTCTGTTGATGCTTTCCCTGCCTCTGTTGATGCTCTTCCTGCCTCTGTTGATGCTCTTCCTGCCTCTGTTGATGCTTTCCCTGCCTCTGATGATGCTCTCCCTGCCTCTGTTGATGCTCTTCCTGCCTCTGTTGATGCTTTCCCTGCCTCTGATGATGCTCTCCCTGCCTCTGTTGATGCTCTTCCTGCCTCTGTTGATGCTTTCCCTGCCTCTGATGATGCTCTCCCTGCCTCTGTTGATGCTCTTCCTGCCTCTGTTGATGCTTTCCCTGCCTCTGATGATGCTCTCCCTGCCTCTGTTGATGCTCTTCCTGCCTCTGTTGATGCTTTCCCTGCCTCTGTTGATGCTTTCCCTGCCTCTGTTGATGCTCTTCCTGCCTCTGTTGATGCTTTCCCTGCCTCTGATGATGCTCTCCCTGCCTCTGATGATGCTCTCCCTGCCTCTGTTGATGCTCTCCCTGCCTCTGATGATGCTCTCCCTGCCTCTGATGATGCTCTCCCTGCCTCTGATGATGCTCTCCCTGCCTCTGATGATGCTCTCCCTGCCTCTGATGATGCTCTTCCTGCCTCTGATGATGCTCTCCCTGCCTCTGTTGATGCTCTCCCTGCCTCTGATGATGCTCTCCCTGCCTCTGATGATGCTCTCCCTGCCTCTGATGATGCTCTTCCTGCCTCTAATGATGCTCTTCCTGCCTATGTTGATGCTCTTCCTGCCTCTGATGATGCTCTCCCTGCCTCTGTTGATGCTCTTCCTGCCTCTGTTGATGCTTTCCCTGCCTCTGTTGATGCTCTTCCTGCCTCCGTTGATGCTCTTCCTGCCTCTGTTGATGCTTTCCCTGCCTCTGTTGATGCTCTTCCTGCCTCTGTTGATGCTTTCCCTGCCTCTGATGATGCTCTCCCTGCCTCTGTTGATGCTTTCCCTGCCTCTGTTGATGCTCTCCCTGCCTCTGTTGATGCTCTTCCTGCCTCTGTTGATGCTTTCCCTGCCTCTGATGATGCTCTCCCTGCCTCTGTTGATGCTCTTCCTGCCTCTGTTGATGCTTTCCCTGCCTCTGATGATGCTTTCCCTGCCTCTGTTGATGCTTTCCCTGCCTCTGTTGATGCTTTCCCTGCCTCTGATGATGCTCTCCCTGCCTCTGTTGATGCTCTTCCTGCCTCTGTTGATGCTTTCCCTGCCTCTGTTGATGCTTCCTGCCTCTGTTGATGCTTTCCCTGCCTCTGTTGATGCTTTCCCTGCCTCTGATGATGCTCTCCCTGCCTCTGTTGATGCTCTTCCTGCCTCTGTTGATGCTTTCCCTGCCTCTGATGATGCTCTCCCTGCCTCTGATGATGCTCTCCCTGCCTCTGTTGATGCTCTCCCTGCCTCTGATGATGCTCTCCCTGCCTCTGTTGATGCTCTCCCTGCCTCTGATGATGCTCTCCCTGCCTCTGATGATGCTCTCCCTGCCTCTGATGATGCTCTCCCTGCCTCTGATGATGCTCTCCCTGCCTCTGTTGATGCTCTCCCTGCCTCTGATGATGCTCTCCCTGCCTCTGTTGATGTTCTCCCTGCCTCTGTTGATGCTCTCCCTGCCTCTGATGATGCTCTCCCTGCCTCTGTTGATGCTCTCCCTGCCTCTGTTGATGCTCTTCCTGCCTCTATTGATGCTTTCCCTGCCTCTGATGATGCTCTCCCTGCCTCTGTTGATGCTCTTCCTGCCTCTGTTGATGCTTTCCCTGCCTCTGTTGATGCTTTCCCTGCCTCTGTTGATGCTCTTCCTGCCTCTGTTGATGCTCTTCCTGCCTCTGATGATGCTCTTCCTGCCTCTGTTGATGCTTTCCCTGCCTCTGATGATGCTCTTCCTGCCTATGTTGATGCTCTTCCTGCCTCTGATGATGCTCTCCCTGCCTCTGATGATGCTCTTCCTGCCTCTGTTGATGCTTTCCCTGCCTCTGATGATGCTTTCCCTGCCTCTGTTGATGCTTTCCCTGCCTCTGTTGATGCTTTCCCTGCCTCTGATGATGCTCTCCCTGCCTCTGTTGATGCTCTTCCTGCCTCTGTTGATGCTTTCCCTGCCTCTGATGATGCTCTCCCTGCCTCTGATGATGCTCTCCCTGCCTCTGTTGATGCACTCCCTGCCTCTGATGATGCTCTCCCTGCCTCTGTTGATGCTTTCCCTGCCTCTGTTGATGCTCTCCCTGCCTCTGTTGATGCTTTCCCTGCCTCTGTTGATGCACTCCCTGCCTCTGATGATGCTCTCCCTGCCTCTGTTGATGCTCTCCCTGCCTCTGATGATGCTCTCCCTGCCTCTGTTGATGCTCTCCCTGCCTCTGATGATGCTCTCCCTGCCTCTGATGATGCTTTCCCTGCCTCTGTTGATGCTCTCCCTGCCTCTGTTGATGCTCTCCCTGCCTCTGTTGATGCTCTCCCTGCCTCTGATGATGCTCTCCCTGCCTCTGTTGATGCTCTCCCTGCCTCTGTTGATGCTCTTCCTGCCTCTGATGATGTTCTCCGCATACCTAGAATAACTGTCTCTTCTACCATACCTAGGAACAGTCCTGTTCTTTTCCTTTTTCTTTTTTCCATTCAGTTGTCAGGATCATTTTCTCCTTTTAACGTTTGAATGTAGTGTTTTCCTGTAGTGAAGTTCTTTGATCTCTGTGGTCTAGTCGGGTGTGAATTTTTCTGTTGTGGGTTTTTTGTTTGTTTGTTTGTTTGTTTGTTTGATTCCTGAGCTTTTTGTTTCCTATATTCATCAGCTTCTATCCTCTTTGAAATTATTGATAACTTCTACAAGCAAACTTAGAAATTCTTCTGATCTTAGTATCCTTGAATTCAGTGGAGGACTCTCGTTGGCTTCTTTTTTTTATTCTCATTCATTCGCCCCGCCCCCAGCCCCCCCCCCCCCCCCAGTATGGTTGACACATCTGCTGTTTTGGCTCTCTTGTAATCTGGGAATCCACTTAGTGAGCAGGTTTTTCTTGAAAGCTCACTCCCTAAAGAGGACAAAGCAAACTGCTCTTACAACAACTACACCAAGCTAAACAAGATACAGAAAGATTTGACATGATACACCATCAATGACATAAAATTGAAAATGGTATAATTGGCATAAAATGTGCAGTGTGTTAAAATAATTTGAGCAAACATAGATTAGCAAATGATTGGGTTTAAGGAAGCAGCCAGGAAGGGAGAGATTAGAACAGAAGTAGAGGTAACTGAAAGAAAAAAAGCTAGACATGGTGGTAGATGCCTGTCGTTATAGCGCTGGTAGGTTTCTGAGTTTGAAGTTAGTCTAGTCTACCCAGCAAGCTTTGGACATCCAGGGCTATATAGAAGACCCTGACTGCACAGGTCAAGCCAGGAGGTGTCCCACCCCTGACCAAGAAGTTATTTGTAATTGATACCTGTTGCAAAGAAAAAATGTTTCTCCAATGGAGTCTCACTGAGTTTATTAACTTCACTGTAGGCCTCATGCCCAGGAGAAGTTGGCCAAGACAAAATGAATTCATTGGTATTTTTGTAAACTTTTTTTCTTTCATTTTGCTCTGTTTGGGCATTTTGGTCATATTGATCTTTTGCTTGTGTGTTTTGGTTTTCGTTTGTGTCTAAGTGTGTATGTGTTGCTTGTTTTTTGGAGAGAGGAAAACCATAAAAACTGGGTGGGAAGAACATGCTCATAACACATGATGTAAGAAGAAAAGTAGTGTGATAGTAATAATCACAAGGAAAGAAGATTGCTCAGTAACGGAAAATAGCACACATGATAAGTATAAGAAAGAAAGAAAGTTAAAAAAAGCTATTATTTTATTTTTAAGAATTAGAAACTAAAGCCAAATAGTACTAAAAATACAGTAGAATGAAGGGAAGGAAATAGACATGAAAAAGGGAGAAGAAATTACCAACAGTGGAAAACTGGGAACAAGTATGGATAAATGTCAGAAAGGGAAAAATAGAAAGTCAAAAAGCCCTTTAAAATATGGAATAAAATATCATTAACAGTATAGTAAAATAAGAAACATAAAGAGGAAAATTCCCCCAAGTATGCTGGAATGACTTCTTACACTAGGAGCTGTCTACCAGAGCCACCCTAACTGTAGTCATTTCCCTTTGTATAGTAGGGCTGTCTGTGGCCGCACTTAGTTTATAGTCTGTGGACTGAGTGGATTATCCCAATTCACTGAGACTGGAGGTTTAAGTTTTACCTTGTTGGTGTCTGGTCCCTCTTTCTTGAGGTGAATATAGGCTGGGTTGTTTACTTGAGTAAGGACAATTTATCAGTGACTCTATCACTGAAGAAAATGATACCCCTTCCCTGGCAACCATTGACTAACGGCCTGTAGCTGCTTGGATGAGAAACCCTTTCCCCCATGATGGAATGGAATGCCTGCTGTGGCTTCGTGAGTGCCATAGATAGGTCATGTCGAAAAGACAGTATTTGGTAGATTCCCCCATCCTCTTTCATGTTCGTTCCTTTGCCGTCTTCTGCAGTGCACACTGAGCCTTGGAGAGGGTGATCAAGGTGGCCTGTTCAAGGCTGGCACTCAGCGTTCACTCACTGACAAATTACGAATTTCTGTATTAACTGTTCTTCTCTACAAACAGAAGTTTCTCTGACCATGGTTGAGACAGTACTCCTTTCGGGATCTAAATTATTATTTTTTATTTATTGATTTCCTTGGATTTTTTTTTTTTTTTAGAGCCTTGCTTCCTGTACTACATCACAAATCCAAAAAAGGACCACCTCGCCAGGCCAAATATGCCATCCATTGTATTCATGCCATATTTTCTAGTAAAGAGACCCAGTTTGCACAGATATTTGAGGTAATGAAACAAATTTGATTTCTTAAAAAATAAATACTAACTTTGCCAAATATTGTCATTTGGAGATGTGTTATATTGTGTACTGTGAAGATGTGAATCGGTAAAATCAGCATCATTAGCAGTTAAAATAGGAAAACTGGCTGTTCATAGGTCTAAGACTATTCCGGTTCAGTGCTCAAACACCACATGATGCTGTTTGACACCGCTGTATGTATTAGGTTCTGGAGATTTCAGTACTCAAACACCACATGATGCTGTTTGACACCGCTGTATGTATTAGGTTCTGGAGATTTCAGTACTCAAACACCACATGATGCTGTTTGACACTGCTGTATGTATTAGGTTCTGGAGATTTCAGTACTCAAACACCACATGATGCTGTTTGACACCGCTGTCTGTATTAGGTTCTGGAGATTTCAGTACTCAAAACACCACATGATGCTGTTTGACACCGCTGTATGTATTAGGTTCTGGAGATTTCAGTACTCAAACACCACATGATGCTGTTTGACACTGCTGTATGTATTAGGTTCTGGAGATTTCAGTACTCAAACACCACATGATGCTGTTTGACACTGCTGTATGTATTAGGTTCTGGAGATTTCAGTACTCAAACACCACATGATGCTGTTTGACACTGCTGTATGTATTAGGTTCTGGAGATTTCAGTACTCAAACACCACATGATGCTGTTTGACACCGCTGTATGTATTAGGTTTTGGAGATTTTTCGCTGAGTGCTTATTGTATATAATTATAGTATATTACTCTGTCAGTTTACAAGTTTAACAGTTTGAAATTTGAGTGTAATTTAGTCTAATTGGTAATGGAAATAAGTTTAGATTTAATGGCTAAGCTAACTGCTAATATAAAGTGTGCATTTTTAATGTTTATTAGTATTTACTCTACATGTTAAATAACTTTCACCTTGAATAGTGTTTTATTGTAACCAACTATGAGAATAGTCTCTGCATTATAATTAAAACAAACCAGCAGAAAAGTCTGTAAAAATTGGTTATAATATTTATGCCTTTGAATGGAAGTCAAAACAATTTGGAGATCACACTAAACTTCCTACTATAAATATTCTGGCATTTTATCTCTGAGGTACAAACTTTTATGGTTCTTTTATCATATTTTCATGTATCATGCTAAAATATCTAGTAAGTTACACTCTGCATCTCTCAAATAGCACTTTATGTGTCAAGTGCTTCATTTGAATTTCTAAGTACTTGGTGATGTCTATTTTAATTTTTAAAGATGATTATATTAATTAGTAGGATATATTTGTTTTTATTGATTAATTTTTTTAATGACAGTCACTTTGAGAATAATACTGGTATAACTTGGCTTTGTAAAGATTTTTTGCTGTATTGTGAGAGGCGTGCTGGCTTTCTGAGAAATGCTTCCTAGTGGCTGTTAGCTTTTCGCAGTTGCTAGTATTCCATGGTCTGGCCATTTAGTTTTTCTTTTTTCAAAAATAATTTGATTAATATATTATGGGAAATTATCTAGTAGTAGTAGTAGTAGTAAAAATATTTATGCAACCTTGTTTTTGTTTAAAGTGTGACCAGCAGAGTGACACTTAGTGTGACCACAGTGAAGCATTGAGGGAAGTGACCCGGCATAGCGAAAGGCCAACTCCCCTTGCCCTCAGTGAAAGCTTGTGTTGCTCTAGTGTGTCAGGAAAGCATAGTTTATGTTGTCGTCAAGTTTGTAATAGTTTTGTTCAGTGTTGGAACATAGAACCCACATTTGTTTTTTGTGTATGTGTTGCTGAGTTTCCACTTAGTGTATGTCTTTGTGTGTGTGTTTACATGTTGTCCTGCTTGTAGAGACAAGAAGTCAACACTGCATGTCGTCCTCAACTGCTTTGCAACAATACTTTTGAAATTTTGAAACAGGATCTCTTGCTGAGTCTGAAGATTCCTTCAGCTAGACTAGCTGGCCAGATAGCCCAGGGCTTCTCTGTCTCTGCGTCCCCAGTGCTGGAGTCACAGATGCGCTCAGCCAGTTTAGTTCTATGTGAGTGTTGAGGGTCCACACTCAGTTCGTATACTGTGCTTTAAGCGCTTGCCCGCTGAGCTGGCTTCCGAAGCCATCACATATTTCATTAAGATGACGCCTTGGTGATTTAACTGGGTGCCCTCCTCCCGTCCTGGGCAGTTATTTACTTTCCATAGGCACTCTGTGTTGTCAGGTCATAAGATACTTTTCCGGAGATACTTTATTTCATACACAAGTACAGATATAAAACATACACGTATTTTGTGTCTCCCTCCCTTAATATTAATGATGGCATATTTTAATCATTTTCCTGTTTTTAAACTTTTACTTTTTTTAAGCTTTAACAACACTTTTCAGTTGTTATTCTAAGTCAGTCTGACATTCTTTATTTGTAACAAAATACTTATTAATGGTTTGGTTTTAAATCATATGAAAAATAGTCTTGTTATGGAATTTCGTACTTATAGCTATAGTTTTTCAACACACCCAAAATTTAGTAAACTACACACAGGAAAAATTGTTTTGCTATTGAAAATTCAATTTTGGTGTTTCAGTGTTCAAAAAGCTTAGGGACACATGCTCTTTCTGATTAGTGGTTGTTTGTGTTCCTTCTAGAGCCCTGCCCCTGGACCTAAGTCAGGGGAGTAGAAGGAACCAAGGGGAGGCAAGATGCTTACTCTGCCTCAGTGCTGGTGGGTGTGGCCTGCCTCATTTTCATTCCCTCTTCCATGACCAGGTCGCACATATCCTCCTGCAACTGCAAGGCAGAATCTTGATGCTTAGGAAGAGGAGCCCCAGCAGTCTTTGGCGTTCTTATACATAGCCATGAGATATATACTGTATAATAAGATTTAGGCTAAAATGTTTCCTTACGAATTTTAAAATGTGAGTTGGGCAAAGCTGAAGATGCTTAAATTTAATGTCTTCCAAATGTTGGTAAACTGTAGAGTCTACACTTACACTTGAGTTGCTACTTACACAGAGTCTACACCTCTGTAGTGTTTAGAAGGTGAAATACACGAGCAGTGTTATTTGTGTGTATAGAGAGTTAATTAAATATCGTTCCTTTGTCTCATTTCCAGCCTCTGCATAAAAGCCTAGACCCCAGCAACCTGGAGCATCTCATCACCCCGCTGGTCACGATTGGTCACATTGCCCTCCTCGCACCTGATCAGTTCGCTGCTCCTCTGAAGTCCTTGGTAGCAACCTTCATTGTGAAGGACCTTCTCATGAATGACCGGGTGAGTCGTTCTCCTAGACTTGTTATCATAGTGTCTGTTGTGTACTTCAGATTAAAGATGGGTGGGATGCCTAATGACACTTCCACTTGGCTGCTGTCATTTAAGGACATTTGATCTGAAGTAGACCCTTTGGGAGTTAGAAAATAACACCCAATTGAGGCTATTTCTGTTTTCACGAAATTGAATTATATAAGGACATAGAGTTGTGATTAAGTGAGAGACTTTTGGGGAGGAGGAAAATACTATATAGCCTGGGCAGGTCTTGTAATCCTCCTGTGTCAGTCTTCTGAGTCGTTGAATTATAGACTTATGCCACAAAGCCTGACTACGTTTTTTTAAAGTATCTTTCTCTTGTTTAAAACTGCATTTCTTGGGGCTGGTGAGGCAGCTTAGTGAGCACACACACACACACACACACACACACACACACACACACACGAGCAGGTGTGCTGGCTTGTGCTCGCAGTCCCAGAGCTGCCTACGTGGGCATGGGTGGGTCCCAGCAGCCAGCCTGGCTGAATCAGTATGCCTTACATCTGTGGAGGGATGTGTCTTGACACACAAATACACACAACTGCACACTCACTTCTTAGTGCTAGGGTTTTTAATCCTTGTTTTTGCTTAGTAACCTAAATAATTGAATCATCAACCTTTTAAAAGGGTCTACAAAACAGATTATATATTATTAAAAAGTCAATCCTAGCCCATACCTGCAAAACGTGTCCAGATATTCCATCCAGGTCCCGGTGAGACTACTCCTCTCAGGGTATTCAGTAAGTGGGGTTAGATGAATCAGAAATATTGTCTGTTGTTACTAAGAATTCTGTTTATTCAGTAAATATTAGTTGACCGTGAGAATTCATACTTATTATTTTAATGCTTTCACCTTTTGCCTAGCTTCCAGGAAAAAAAACAACTAAGCTTTGGGTTCCAGATGAAGAAGTCTCGCCTGAGACAATGGTCAAAGTGAGTAACACGCAGAGATCTGTTTTTCTTTGTATATCAAGTACTAGATGGGGGTGGCTATTAAAGTTGAGTATTTACCTTTACTGTGGGACAGTCTTCCGTGTACAGTGAGGGTATAGGGCTGTGATGTGTGCCCTGGGCCTTGTGAGCAGCAGCAGATAACCTAGTTTGAGGGGGAATGACTCGGAAGCTGCTTCTGTATTTCTGCTTCTTCGATATCAGCCTTTTGATGGCAAGTGAATGCTGGTCTTCTCCTGGGTGTTGCCTTGTTTAGTAATAGTGCTCAGCCAGGCTTTAAAATGATCTTTTCCTTGATATTATTAATTTTTTTAATAGTTCTTGAACTTGGCTTTCTATGTAAGAAATTACTTGTCACTGAAAGACAGAGCATTGATTTGATACAGTCATGTGATATGTATTCACTTCATTTCAGTGTATTTGTCAATATTTGAAGACTAGGAGCATATATATAAAATGGTGATATTTTTTTCTTAGAATTTCTTACTACCTTCTGGGCTCACTCCCACATTGTCTACCCTGCTTTATTTCTCATTATATGTATTTCATTATACTCCATGTCTTGAATTGTGTTTGCGTATTTTTATAGTCTCCTATTCTGTTGTGCCTGCACAGGTGTAGAGCAGTTTTACTTCCTCGCAGTAGTTACGTCACTGAACGATATTGGTTGCATTTGGTTCTCAGCATTAGTCTGAAGTAGCGGTTCTCTGTCGTAGAGGCAGCATTAGATGATACGGCAGGCCGTTTAGACTGAGTACCAGCTCACCTGGTACTCAGGAAAGGTAGTGTGCCAGCACTGTTCAAGCTCAGTTATTAGTGCCTTTTTTTTAAGGAAAAAGAAAAGCTGAGATGAATTAAAAATAAAACCATAAAAAGTTATGTCAAAACCTGTAATGAGTACTGAAGTACTCACGTGCTTTATCATCATAAAGTCTACAAAAATGATGTCTATTCTTATGTAGGAGAGGTTGACTATCATTAGCAGTTGGGAACTTTTTCTGGTTATGGAAGTTAGCATGATCCTAGTTCTAGATCCTGAAGGCTGGGATGCATGCTTGGAAAACATTGAAGTTAAGCAACAAAATAACTCATCTTTAGTAAATTGGGTTTTGGTTTGGTTTTGTTTACCTCATTCCTGAGGTTGAAACAACTCTAACTTAAAAAACACTGTGTTGTTATCTTCCTGTATATAAAAATGAATAATAATGTATTTTGTCATTTCTTTCTTTTTTTTTTTTTTTTGTTTGTTTGTTTGTTTTTTTTTTGAGACAGGGTTTCTCTCTGTAGCCCTGGCTGTCCTGGAACTCACTCTGTAGAGCAGGCTGGCCTCGAACTCAGAAATTCACCTGCCTCTACCTCCCAAGTGCTGGGATTAAAGGCGCATACCACCACTGCCCGGCTTATTTTGTCATTTCTTAAGATACATCCACAGTTTTCTAGTTTTTAAGGTTGATGTGGAAATTCTTTAAACATAACCATGTTGTTTTGGTCAACTTGTCTTTTAAATAGATTCAGGCTATTAAAATGATGGTTCGATGGCTACTAGGAATGAAGAATAATCACAGTAAGTCAGGAACTTCCACCCTCAGATTACTAACAACGATCCTGCACAGCGATGGGGACCTGACCGAGCAAGGGAAGATTAGGTATGTAGTCACCGTCCCGGGCACTTGGGTCAATTAGCATTCAACTCCTGGTGGAGCTGTTACATGTTAGAATTCCTTTTTAAAAAGACAGTTAGCACTAGTTTGTAGGTATTCGTGTGTGTTTGTGTATTCATATGGTTTTACATGGTGGTTATGACAAAATAGCAGTCCCATGCCTGACAGCTCTGCCATCTAGACACTGCAATTGTGTTAGATGATAGATCCTAGTTCTTTGTCACAGTGGTTGTATAAACGGTTAGTGCAGAGATCTGGAACTACTGTTTGAAGATCTGGCTAGTGTCTCAAGGCAAAGAACAAATTGTTGAATCTGTTTTTAGAATATAGTAAACAAAAAATTAAAAATGTACTCAATACACATTATTTAAAACACAGTTTTTATTTATATCATGAAACATAATTTAGTGCTTCCAATATATCCATAAGTCTACATCTATGGATTCAACTACCTACAGATCCAAAATAAGCCAGACAGCAGTTATTTGTCCTGTCCTGAGAATGCACAGACTTTTCCTTACCCTTTCCTACACCATGTGGCAGAGCCACTGTTAGCATCATAATCTAGAACTGAATGAAGGTATGTGGAGAAATTGTTCATAATCCATGCAAAAATGATGTCAGTTTTCTGTGAGAGACAGATTTTGTTACCAGTTAACTAACTGTACTATGACTGAAACTTCGGTTAGATCCTGAAACTGCAGGCAGATTCAAACCCTGGCTCCCAGCGCTTCCTAGTTGGTGACCTTTACCAGGTTACTTCAGCATCTCATCCTGTGTGCCGTTGTGGTATAGCTAGATATTAGGATAGTGGAGGTCTTCATGGCATTACATAGCACATATGTGGATGAAGGTAGGGATTATTTTAATCAGCATTAGCGGAAATGTGCATCCATTCTCAAATGCTGTTTAGAGGCACTTCTTCTCAGCAATCTGAAATTGGAGAGTAACTTTACTGCTTAAGGCGTGAGTGAGAGTGCCAGACGGGGAGTGTCGCCCCCCCCCCACCTTTCCATCTTCATCTTTTCCAGCTCCCCTCCCCGTCCCCCTCTCCTCTTTGAGAGTGCTGGCCTTCAGGGCTAGGACTTCAGCACTGAGCCCCCATTCCACCCCCACCCCCAGTCTGTTCTTCTTGAATGTTTTATTCATAGTGTCCCCTGTTCCTAGAATTTAACAGCACATATTTAAGTGAAATAATAAAAATAAAACTTAGTAACCTATGCATTCTATAGACAATTCATGTGCTTACCAGTTTTAGTCTAATTTGATGTTTTTCCTCAATAATTCAGACATGTCTATGTTTAGGAGTTATATGTAATAAGGATACTTTGATTTAAAATTCATATTGTATTTGAGATAAATTTGTACTGGTCATCTCATCCTGGCAAAGAAGAATCTTTGGCATTAATACATTTGCCTCAATTTACTAATTACTTTGGTTTTATATGAGTTAAATTAATTATTACTGACTATAATTTCAAAGTTGAGAACATTGGCAGACTGGAGGAAGACCTCAGACATTCAAATGCACATCTACCATTTATCAGTTGCTTTTATTTTGAGCTATTTTACTTGTGTATGTCCATGGTGGTAAGTTAGCTATTAACCTGGTTTCATTATTCTTTTTTTATGTTTACTACAGTAGTTGTGATAGACAAATTAGCAAGTAAAGACATTCATTGTTGATCTGTAAGCCTCACATACTCAAAAATCTATACTTGAAAATAGGCAAATCTGCCAGGCAGTGGTGGCGCACACCTGTAATCCCAGCACTTGGGAGGCAGAGGCAGGCGGATTTCTGAGTTCCAAGCCAGCCTGGTCTACAGAGTGAGTTCCAGGACAGTCAGGGCTACACAGAGAAATCCTGTCTCGAAAAACCAAAATAGATAGATAGATAGATAGATAGATAGATAGATAGATAGATAGATAGATAGATAGGCAAATCAGCATACAAATAAGTGTGTTCTATTCCCACCTAAGTTAGCATGTGCAGGCTGCGAGCATTGATAGAATGGCTTTAGCGGTAGCTAACATCAACATATTTAAGAGAAAATAGCATTGGTTGGGTTTTGTGAGAGCTCTGTGCTGTGTGTAGATTGTCTTACTGCTGTGTCCTCATATGGCAGAAAGTACACACATACTCCGTCCTGACTCAGCCTCTATATAAATTCACTAATCCCATTTCTGAGGCTTTATCTGCTTGACCTCATCACCTTCCAGAAAACTCTCCCTTGTAATAAGCTCTTGGCTTAGGATTTCAGAGTAGTCATTCTGAGGAGATGAAGGGTATTCACCATAGGGCTTTCTGCTTTCTTCTTATAGAGGATTATTTTAAACATTAGATGTATGGAGTTAGGAATATTTCTTTTTTCTTCAGACAGGTTGAAGTCTTGCTTATGTTGTTTTTGCTTCTGTCTTAGTAAACCAGACATGTCGCGCCTGAGACTTGCTGCTGGGAGTGCTATTGTGAAGCTGGCACAGGAGCCCTGTTACCACGAGATCATTACCCTGGAGCAGTACCAGCTGTGCGCACTAGCCATCAATGTAAGGACAGTAGGGATACTGTCATGTGCTCTTGGGCCTTGAGGAAGAAAATTGCTACAACAGCATCAAAGCCTTGAATGTGTGTTTTCTTTTATAAGAAACACTTTAGAGTTCTAAAACTGGCATACTAATACAGCGTATGTGACTAAGTTGTTGTGCGAGTCTGTAAACTTCCTAAAAGCACTTAATGAGCCTTGGGCTGGCTGAACCATTGCTCTGCATGGAGCTACAGGACGCTTGCTTAAGACTCCAGTCACAAATTTGCCATCAACTGGTCAGTGCACAGCCTTGTTGTCCGTGTGTGTACTTAAGAACACCTTATTCACATGCACGGCTCCTTGGTTAACACTGGCCTCGGTCCATGGCAGCAGTGCTCCGTCCTCAGTGAACCTGTACTGTAGCACATGCATTTTCTCTGTACAGCTTGCCGTGTGGTCTTGTACTTGCCACCTAGGAGCCGTTTAAATGTCATTCACCAATAAGAACAACACCGTGTAAAGTAGGGCAAGGAGAGGAAGGCCAGGCTTCCCTCGGGGTGAGCACGACAGGCCCCTCCTGTGCTTCATGCCCAGGAATCTACTTGCTAGTGACTGTATCTTTGCTGTGGGTGTTGATTTCAGAATTACAAATAAATGAACAGACAGATTCCTAAATATGGAATCTGAATGAGAAGGACAACTGTTCACAAAATTTTATAAAGCTATGTTCCCAGGTTTTTATTTTTTAAGATATAGGGTAGACAGTTTCAAGGTGGAAGTATTCAAAATAAACATTTTAAAATAAATCTTTTAAAAGTTATCAGTAAATCTAAAGGCATGACTGACTTAAGCTTGCCTCCTTGCACCTTTTTCTGAGTCTCAGCGCTACCCTGTGCTGTGCAGTCACTGTCCCGCTGCTCCTCTCTGGAGCTCTCACTGAGGCTGTTGGGAGACCTCGCCGATTGCTGAATATATTTCCTTAACCACAGTTCTCTTTGTGTTAGTCTCCTGGTCAAACACATTTGAGAACTTAAGAACGCATATGTGTTTGAAAGAAAAATAACCTATTTTATAACGGATAGTTAGCATCGGATTTAAATACACATGTTAACATCTGTTTAATAGAGTACCTTTACCGCCGCAGTTCTCAATCTGTGGGTCACGCCCCCCTTTGGGGGTCAAACAACCCTTTCACAGGGGTCCAGTAAAACCACTGGAAAACACAGATATTTACATTACAGTTCATAACAGTGGCAAAATTACAGTTACAAAGTAGCAATGCAAATAATTTTAGTCACCACAGCATCAGGAACTGAATTAAAGGGTTGAAGCATTAGGAAGCGCTGAGAACACTGCTTTCCAGTTCCCTACTTCAGTTCAGTGAAACCAAACGCTCTGATTTACTTGTCCTGTGGTTTGCTGCCTCTGGTTTGTCTCTTCTTCCCATCTGCACAGATTTGCATTTAACCCTGTTTGGCCATGAGGGTTGCGATGCGGCCTTTCGCACAAGACATGCTCTGGTTTTCTTAGCTTGATGCACTCTCGCTGTTGTTTTAATTCCCTTCAGATTTTGTGTTTTACAGTGCCCAGCCTTGTGCTTTCACTGTTTCTGTACACGAGGCTTGTTTTTATTCTTACGTTGAGGCTCTTTAAAAGTAGTATTGTATATTTGAGCAGACATCAAGTGTGAAGGCATAGAGATAGAATAATATGACAGCACCTTTAATACTTGCTTAGATATTTAGATTTTGAAATTCTGCCACTGGGCGTGGTGGCGCACGCCTGTAATCCCAGCACTTGGGAGGCAGAGGCAGTCAGATTTCTGAGTTCGAAGCCAGCCTGGTCTACAGAATGAGTTTCAGGATAGCCAGGGCTACACAGAGAAACCCTGTCTTGAACCCACCCCCGCCCTCCCAAAAAGGGAAATATGTACTTTGCTATTATGAACTATATACTGTTCTATATTATAGGGAAAAAAAAGCACAATAAATGATGGTTGCATTCCCTGAAAGCTAACAGCATCTTAAAATAGAAAATACAGATAAATGTTGATAATTCAATGAGATACACAGAGTAAGTAAACTACTTCTGAGATGCTACATGAATTTTTAAGGATAGTTTGTGCTTGGAAGGTCTCAGTCTAGTGAAGACAAAAATCAAGTTCATAGCAGTGAACTCAGCTCTAAATGAGTGGATTTAAAAATGTTGTAATCTTTTTCTTATATTTACTTTATTTTTATAACCATAATTAATTAATTAATACTTAATTATTTTTATAGCCATAGCCATGAGTGTTTGCCTTTATGAGAACTTCTTTTTGGTAAAACTATATTGGTATTCCTTATTTAACATTTTTATGTTAGGGTACCCATCTTCTTAAAGCTTGTGAAAACCTCCTAATTGAAACTCTTGAAACACCTTCATTCACAGTGGGGCTTTTCTGTAGTTAATAGTTAACTCCTTTCCATCACTATTAACTGAAGGCCCTTGGTTTTGAAGTGATGCAACAAGTTAGTTTATAACAAGTTTGCATTAGGCTTTTAAATGCTGAGCCGTTAACAGAACAAAACTGTTGTTAAGGGTTGTGTCTTAGTGGGGTGTATAGGAGGGCGGGGGCATTGGATGTCTGGGCTGGGTAGCGTTTAAAGGATGGTCTATTCACTGATGGATATGTTTACAATAAGTTGGCTTTGGTACGAGGCTTTAAATTGGCCTTTTTATAGTAAATTAGTTATTTTAATGACAGATGTATATATTCAATTCTCATTAATACTGATAAAGGGTAACTTTATTGTGTGTCAATAGGAGGACTGATTTTATCTGGACAATTGAATAATTTCTTAAACGTAGTAGGAATTCTGAAGTTGAAATTGAGTGAAAGGGAATATGTACAATAAGAGCCTAAAAGCCCCTCCCCTAACCACATTAGCCAGCGTGGTGGGCGTGTTCATAATCTCAGCACTGAGGAAGCTGAGGTGGGAGAATAATGTGACCCTGGGTCAAGAAAACAAAAATAAAAACCAAGGCCTGGGCCTGGCAAGAGTCCTGGCTACTTTTGTAGAAGACCTGCATTTGGGTCCCAGCACCTACATGGTGGTTCAGCTGTCTGTACTCCAGTTCCAGGGCATCTTACTCCCTCTCCTGGCCTCCTTGGACACAAGTATCCACATGGTACACGCTACATACCTTCATGAAAAAAATACATGTGTATAAAATTAAAACTTAACCCAGTTAGTGTAGCGCTCTTGTCTAACAATTTTTAGGTTTCTAGGTCCATCCCTGTGTTACAGAAAAATAGTAAAGATAAGGGTAAGACATATATATATATATGACTTAGACTTTGAAGAAAAACCCAACAGTCGTTGCAGATAGAAGAAGTGATATACTTGTACATACAAGTTGAAAGGGTATAGTCATGAAGGTGTTCGCATGTCAGGGAGATGGGTTGGAGATGTTGCCTTTAGCTTAGAACAAATTCTGGTCAGCTGTATACCGGTTGCTGTGCTAGTCTTAGATAGGAGGGTGTGTAAAGACCTTGTGCTTGTCTTTGAGTCACCAGCAGATGAGTCGGGCAGACATCTAACCCACTCCCCATCTGTGTAAAGACATGCTGCGTACTTGGACACAGGTCGCATGCTGCTTTGGAGTACAGAGATGAGTTGCCCTAAAGAACATGGAGGAACGTTGCTAGAGAAGTGGTTTGGGTGAAGCAAGTCATACGGTAATCAGGCACAGGGTACCAAGTCACCTACTTTCCTTCCACAATTAAAAAAGTAATTTGAGTTTTCTGGAAATGAATAGAAACTTTTGCCTCAAAAGTTAAGCAATCTAATCTGAATAGTTCTTTAAAAGTGGTTAAAACTAAAAGTGCATTCATTGGATAGGTTTTATTTATTTATTTATATTTATTTACATCCCAAATGCTTTCCTCCCTCACAGAGTACCTCCCCTCACCCCCTTCCCTTCTCCTCTGAGAGGGTGACCCTGCTATGTATCTCGTGGCCCCCAACCCCGCTGTATCAAGTCTCTGGAGGATTGGGTACATCCTTTCTCACTGAGGCAGGACAAAGCAGCCCTCTGTTACATGTATGCATGGAGCCTCGGTCCAGCCTGTGTATAGGACAGGTTTTAAAGAAAATCATTCTCCTAAATAAAAAGCTACCAATGAGATCATGTTGCCATTGTATTCTATTTGTGTTTGGAAGTTCTGGGGATCACCACAACACTTGGCTGAGGTGCCTGAGCTGTGCGGAGCACATGCCCGGCCCCTTACTTTATTAGTATTGTTTTGATCATACTCAGGTTGGGGGTGGTATACAGTTTGATCTGATTTAAGAGTAGGGAGCAGTTATGCTAGTTTCATCTGTTCTAACAGTATCTTTAATGTTGTCTAACACATGTAGCTAGTAGTTACTGGGTCCAGTTCAATGCTCCCACCTCGAGGTGGAGGAGTCATAGCCTCTGTTCTGAAAATTGATTCAGGGGTTGTAGATCAACTTGGTCACAGTTCTTTCTGCCTTGTGGGGAATACCTGTACTAATTTTATCTTTGCAGGATGAGTGCTATCAAGTCAGACAGGTGTTTGCCCAGAAACTTCACAAAGGCCTTTCCCGCTTACGGCTTCCACTTGAGTATATGGCCATCTGTGCTCTTTGTGCCAAAGACCCTGTAAAAGAAAGAAGAGCTCATGCTAGACAGTGCCTAGTGAAGAACATCACCGTGCGGAGGGAGTACCTGAAGCAGCACGCGGCTGTTAGTGGTGAGTGCGCGGTCGCTGGGGAAGGCATCAGATCTGCTGTCAGTTGCAGTCTTCTAGAGTGAAACATGCTACTGTCATCTCTTACTGTGTACGGCATCTTTCAATAGCTGCTTTCCACTTCCTGTGTTTAAAATAATATATAAAGGCATGAGCATTCGCCTTTCATTGTCTCTTGTAATTGGCTAAATGAACAGAGAAAATCTGACATTTTGAGGTGTCTGGAAAGCAGATGGGCTTATTTCTTTGTACCATGTCTGCACTGTCATGGGCCTTTGCGCTCAGGTGTAGCTAACATCCGTGTGGGTTGTGGATGCTGCTTTCCCTTGCTCCCTCTGCCTCCAAGGCAGTTGGCTGCTTCTTCGCTTCTATCTGTCACCTGCCCGTCCTCCAGGTTGGATCAGAAGCATGCTTTGTGTGTGTTTCCCTCTCTTCAGCACCAAATCCCGTTAGCCCTTCTTCCAGATGTCATGGATATCTGCTGCTCGTAGCTGTTCTTGAGTTGGATTATCACGGATAGTCATTAATTCCCAGTGTGTTGTGATGCCCTGCTTCTGGCCCTCCCTTCCTGCCCCCACCGTACCACTGCTGTATGCTGCCCTTCTGGAACAGACCGCGCTGGTCCTTCCTTCCATCTTGGTTGGAATCCATGTAGGTTCTCAAGTGCTCACAAGTGACATTGAGACACCCAATGGCTATTCCTGTTTAAATTCCCCACTGAGTTACATACCTATGGTTTGGGGAGAGGGTTACTTGAAGGTTTGTGCAGCTTGCTTTTTTCCATTTTGTTCTCAGCTCTGCAAATTACTTTCTTTTCTAGACTGAGCTGAGAAGTATAGTGCAGCACACTGAGGCATGTAGGCACGCCGAGCATCACTCGGCCACTGTGATCCTCTTTCCCTTTTTCCTCACCGTGGAAGCAGTGAAGGCTGCATAGTCACATCCTGTCTCTGCAGTTGACGCCTTAGCTTGCTTGTTTGTAAAATTGCTATAGTTATACTCAACTCTGTGGTTGCTACATCAGTTGGAAAATGATGTGTATAAAGCACCTGACATACAATGAATGGCCCAGAGAAGTCGTCAGTAATGCTAGCTGTTCTTATTCCAGGTACTTTCTCCATAGTGTCCGTCTCTTTATACTTTAGTGGGTGCCTTACATGGTCACATATGTTTTTATATTACATAGATACAGAGTATTATGCACTCTATAAGTATTTGACATAATTTAACAAATCTCACTCTAATTTGAAATTACTGTTTCTTTTCTCTCGTGCGTGCTCCTTCATAGCCATTCACACAGATGCTTCAGAGACGGGCTAGTGCTTATTGGCATGCACTGTGCTCCTGGTTGGACAGCTGACTAACACGGAAATGGGAGATCAAATCCAAGTCTTTTTGTATATTGTTTCTCAAATATAGCTTGTATGCCTTCCTGAGCCTCTGCCATACAATTTGCTATTCTGGTCAACAGATTCAAAATAATTGGATTTAAACTGAAAAGTTATTTGTTATTTGCTCTGTCGGAGGAACTCTGTTCTTTTGGATAGTCCTTTTATTACAAACTGACCATTACTTCTGTTCTTGTGCACACCCTGAGAGCTTGTCAGAGAACATCAACGCAAAGTCCTTACAGCATAATGAAGAATAGATCTCCCAGCTCAATCTTGAATAGTATGTGTGGATCACTCTTTCCATGTGCATTTGAAAACTGCATATTGCTGGTCAACACCTAGTGTGCTCGCTGCTAACTGTGTCTCTCAGCCCAGGGCGTCTGAATGCGCTCCTCACCCATGCTGTGGTAAATCACGGGGATGGTGTAGGAAATGGACAAAAGAACGTGGGACTTGATCTTTCTAACCTGGATGTTTTTGTTTGCTTTTTGTCTTCTTTTTGTTTTGATTTTGTTTTTCAGAAAAATTATTGTCTCTTCTACCAGAGTATGTTGTTCCATATACAATTCACCTTTTGGCACATGACCCAGATTATGTCAAAGTACAGGATATTGAACAACTTAAAGATGTGAAAGAGTAAGACTTTTTTCATCTCATTTTCCTATTTTCCGAAAATTGTTTTTACTTCCTTACTGCTGATAATGAGATGTTAATTTTAGTTTCAATTATAGTTGCTGTGTGCTCTGTTTTGCTAAGGTTCTTTTTTAGTCTCTCGTCCGTCTTTGTTTTCCATCTCTGTACATTGCATTTCTTACCCAATTTCTAAAATGTGACTTAAACTACTAAACTTTAGTTCTGTTTCTCTGCAGCTGTAGCATTACTTTTCTACTGAAGTAATCCACTCAAACTTTCTCTTTAGTTCTCATCTTTTATTTCCCACCTAAATTGTAGGTTTTCATGTGAGGTGACTAGGTAATATCCTCACCCAGGTAGTAAGCATTTCTTTGCAATGATTGTCTTCGTAAAATGAAAATAGGATTTCATCATAATGGGCCCCACCCACAACCAGGGAGGTGGTCTTAGTCCTGGCTTCACTGCTGCTCTCTAATGAAAGGTTACTGTCTGTGCACAAACAGAATATGGAATATCATGATATTGAGAGAGATTTTGAGACCAGCATAATTTCTAGAATAAACTTGAGGCTCAGGTTCTATTTTTGTTGTTGCAAAAGATAACTATTATGATTTTGAGTCAGTTAATATAGTATACTGCCCTGATTTTTTTTCATCCTATGGAGATCAGCCCGAGCCATTGCATTTTCTTCTATAATAGTATCTTCATATTTCTTTCTCTTGTTATTTTCCCTTTCTGTATCAACTGTAATCCCATTCCTTTCTTACAGGAGAGCGGGTATTTGAGGTTTTTCCTCAGTAGGTGAGGACAGTGCGTGGGTGTCAGCCATGCTTGTCTTTCTCAGTTGTTAACTGGTCCTCAGCTCTGGCTCGGGCACGGTGTTGGTTAGATGTCCTGTCAGGACTTGAGTCACCTCCTTGCATTATGGCCAATCTTTCTTTACTGTCATAGAATGAAATTAAAAATTGGTTTGTTCTTTCCATCTTGTGTTTCTTTTAACCTTTCTCATGCAGAAATTTGCTGAGAATCTGAGCTTAGCTCTGCATTGTTGACCTATTGTAGTGTATATGTGTAACATGGGCTTTCTCCTGCTGTTTCATTTTGATTTGTAGCTGCTTCTATTAAATATTTTCCTCTTCTGGAATTATAATCTAGATTCATTGTATCAGTATTTAACAAAAGGTTTTTCTTGGTATCTTCTTTGTTCTTGTGTTCTTAGATGCCTTTGGTTTGTTCTGGAGATATTGATGGCTAAAAATGAAAACAACAGCCATGCATTTATCAGAAAGATGGTAGAAAATATTAAACAGACAAAAGATGCTCAAGGACCCGATGATACAAAAATGAATGAAGTATGTAATTCATGATAAGTAATTTTGATGTCATGCTGGTTTAAATATTTTAAATAGAGAATATACAACTCTTTTCATGTTTATAAACATTATTTTTCTGTTAGATATAATTAGAATTGCTAGTTCAGAATTAATATACCCAAACTAGTGTTAATTCAGTAGAAATTCTAACACTGAATCATACTGATCTTGTTGTACTAATATAAGCCACAGTATTTATCTAGAAGTTTTCTTTCATTAGTTTACTGTTAGTCTAAATACATGTTCTAGATGTATACCTGAGTCTAAGATGCTAGTCTCAATAACTAAAAAAAATACCATTGCAGAAATTGTACACGGTGTGTGATGTTGCCATGAACATCATCATGTCAAAGAGCACCACATACAGTTTGGAGTCTCCTAAAGACCCGGTGTTACCAGCTCGGTTTTTCACCCAGCCTGACAAGGTAATTACTTTAGAATGTGTCTATGGGAGTTGACATGGAGTGTGTGCTCGGCCCTGGGCTGTGGGAGAAAGAAGACAAGAACAATCAGTAGTAAGAGCTGCTGGAATAGCAGGGCAGGGTACCAGGCTCAGAAACATGACTGTGGACCACATGTGGGCCAGAGTAGAGCTCGGAAGGGTTAGATACTAAGTAGGAAGATCCAGAGTTTGTTTCAAAGTCTAAAGCCGTGCTGACAGCACAGGCAAAAGTTTACCAAAACATTTTGAGTTAATATCTTAGATTCAAAATGGGAATTGGAATGCTGATATATAGTGTCTGAAGCTGCAAGCCCTTGACCAGGTGTTGTGAAAAAACACATAGAGCATAGACACTGGGATAGGTCCAAAGCTCTGGGAGCAATATAAGAATAGTGAGAAACCACACCCCAATACGATGTTACATCTGCCCTCACAGAGACTATTCTCTAAGCCAGAACTTAGAAAGCACCATTGCCATCTTGGTATTGGAAGCAGTATACCAATTAAGGTCTTGGTAGCATATCCAGATTTAAAATGACTTCGTGTGTTTACCTAAAGTTATGAAAGGGCTTGTCTCTTTTTTACACAACTCACCTTGCTATGAGCAGCATAACAAGGATCTGTGTGGCTTCATGCCTTGAGTGCTGTGCAGGAATGGGCATTGTCTGGCACATCACGACTGGAATTGCTGTGAGATCAGTCTGTTAGAACCACTGCCTAGAATTCCTATTTGAACTAATTAGTTTAAATAAATATAAGCTTAAGAGTAAAAGCTCTCTTGTCCTCCATTGGCTTGTTTCTCACAGGAGCTGCTCTAGAGCCCACTGACTCCCTTTTCTCTTTGCTTACAGAATTTTAGTAACACCAAAAACTACCTGCCTCCAGAAATGAAATCGTTCTTCACGCCTGGAAAAGTATGTTTTGAGAATTGTTTTAGTACTTATGTGGTAGTTTTTAATTAATTTAATTTTAGTGTGATTATTGACCTAATTATGTTATTTTTCTTCTTTAAGAATTTTTATGTCTCATGGTAGGAAATATTTAATTAGCTGTTTCCATTTGTAGGTTTAAAAAATTAATTGTGCTTACTATATAGATGACAGCTAAGATGTGCTTTAGAAAAAAGCTTATAGCAAAACTATGCAGACCTTTATCCTTTAGACCTTTTATACCAATCTAGATAAAAATCTTTAAAAAGATGTCTTACATCTTTCCATAGCAAGGCTCTGTTTTCATGATTGGTCTGTGTTTCATTTATTGTCTTAATCTGTGAAAATCTTTTCCTCCAAATAACAAAACCTTAGTTGCTCTATGGTCGCTCAGGGTTTGCTGTGTGTCTGTTCTGGAACTACCTTGCTAGGTAGCGCAGGCGCCCCTTGAATCTACAGTACTCTTACCTCAGCTTCCTAAGTGCTGGAGTCACAGGCATGCACTGTTACACGTTTTTAATTTATGTGCTGATACTCAATTTATTGCCTTTATTTTGCTTAGGGCTAGATAAACTTTTGTGATTTGTGTGTAAGTTCATTGAAGTTGTTGCTAATAGTACTTGATATGGTTCTTTTAATGTTAACTGCATAGGAAGAGTTCTGTGTTTCTCGTTTCAGCCTAAAACAGCCAATGTCCTCGGAGCAGTTAACAAGCCACTTTCATCAGCGGGCAAACAGTCTCAGAGCAAATCATCAAGAATGGAGACTGTGAGCAACGCAAGCAGCAGCTCAAATCCAAGCTCTCCTGGAAGAGTAAAGGGGAGGCAAGTTCACACACAAGAGACGCCGTGTTTTATGTTTGATTTCAGCAAGGTCGTGAGATCTAAAGTAGTACAAATATAAATATTTGATGACAGTGACTAAAGATGAATTGGCAGTCACTGAAAAATAACACTTGGCCTTCCATGTGAAGCTTACTGTAGTAATCTGTGCTAGCATACACGGTAACAATTTGACCTCCCTCATTCACACAGTGGAAGACCTAAATCGTTAAAAGTAACGAGATCGGGCACTGGAGGAACACCTCAGTCCTCACAGCGCCGGCCACTCTTCCAAACACAACCAAGGCTTGGTTCTCAGTGACTCACGGCCATCTATAACACCAGTTTCTGACACCCTTTCTGGCCTCTGTAGGCATAGCATTTATGTGGCACGTGGACATACATGCAAACAAAGCACTCATACATAGAAAATTCAGGGGCCAGAGAGCTGCCAAAGTTGATGGCCTGAGTCTGATCCCTGGGACTAACATGGTAGAAGGGGAAAACCATCTTTTTTCGGATGTCCTCTGACCTCTACATGTGTTTCAGTGCTTGAATGAATGCGTGCACAGATAGTAAATGAAATGGGGGGGGGGGGCGGTTGTTTTTGTTTTTGTATCATCTTGACACAAAAAAATGAGATCTGTGCTCCCACAGGTATGAACAAGTGAGACCAGTTGTGTAGAATGCAGTGTTGCAGAGCAAGCCTTTACTTGGAAATAGCTTTGTAATCATAGTGGGTTGCATCCAGTAGGAACTTTTTGGGAAAACATACAACATTTTTTTTTTTTTTTGCCCTGTTCCCTTCTCCCTCTTGTTCTGGCCCCGCTTGTTTTTTAATTCATTTCTCATTACGGATGGTTGTGAGCCACCATGTGGTTGCTGGGATTTGAACTCAGGACATCTAGAAGAGCAGTCAGTGCTCTTAACTGCTGAACCATCTCTCCAGCTCCCAACATACAGCATCCTAACAGTGTTCATAATAACTTAATATGCGTGTGTGTTTTATACTGTTTGACATTGTTTGAATTTCTTTTTAGTATATATATATATATAGTCTATATATATATAGAGAGAGAGACTATATATATATAGTCTCTCTATATGGCCCTGGCTGTTCTTGAACTTGCTGTATAGACTGATATTGAGCTCACAGAAAACCCCTGCCTCTACCTCCTGAGTTCTGAGATCGAAGATGTGAGTCATAATATCCAGTCAAAAAAAGCTTGACAAATAAGTAGGCAAGGATGATACAGAAGACTAGAGCGTTCTAAGAGCATAAAAGCATGTGCTGCTAGCTCATTCAGCAAGCCTACCACGAGCCTGTTCTCCGTCCGCCCTGCACAGCTTTACATGCTGAGTAAAACTGCCAAAAATCACTGTTTGTGTTGTAAAAGGAGGAGAAGTCAAATAAGAATTTACTGACTGCGTGTTATTGCTGCAGAAGAAGTGAAGATGAAGTGCTAACAAGGATGGGCAGGGCAGGGCAAGGTGCATGAGGCCAGCCGGGCACACTAACAACAGGTTTTAATTTCCATGCTCTGCCCCAAAATGAAATCTAGTTTTCAAAACATCATATGGTAAAATGAATTTATTATTTATTTCCTTAATTTATTAAATGAGCTATATTGCTTACTGATTTGGTGTAAGATATGATAGAAAATATCCTTAAAATGAATGAAGTATTTGCTTTTGAAATCATAAAGCCATGCAATGAAACAATCAAAAAAAGGCTTTTAGCCGGGCAGTGGTGGCGTACGCCTGTAATCCCAGCACTCTGGGAGGCAAAGGCAGGCGGATTTCTGAGTTTGAGGCCAGCATAGTCTACAGAGTGAGTTCCAGGACAGCCAGGGCTACACAAGTCCTGAGCCCTGTCTCAAAAAAAAAAAAAAAAAAAAAAAGAAAGAAAGAAAAAAAGAAAAAGGGGGAGGGGGCGCTTTAAGGTTATCTGATTGTAGAAATGACTACGTATGTCTCTATTCAAAGGCTTGATAGCTCCGAAATGGATCACAGTGAAAATGAAGATTATACAATGTCTTCACCTTTACCAGGAAAAAAAAGTGAAAAGAGAGAAGACTCTGATCTTGTAAGGGTGAGATGCTTGGTTGACTGTGTGATGCTCTTAATTGTAGTGATTTTAGTCATTTTTGCTCATTAGCTAGATATTTATAGTTGCTATTAAATTTTTCATATTATTCATATTCTGTGACTTTAGTTTGAAACTCAATGTACAGTTTATTTTGAGTTTATGTGATTCTTGTCTTCAGATAAATAATCTTATTCTTTGTCTTTAGAGTCAAACATGTCAGATCCATACTCAGAATTGTTTGCTTTCCTTTATTTTTTTTTAACACAGTATTTGAGACATGGCCTTAGGAAGAGAGAATGGCCTGCAGGCCCCAAAGCCTCCCTCCTCTTGTTAGAAAGTCCCTTTTAAGTTTTTAATATTAACAGAAATAACTTCTATGATAGCTATCATTTGGAAATGTTACTTGAAGACAAATTTGGTGAAGATTCACTGAGATACAGATTTCACATTCCAGTACAGCCTAGTGGGTTTGGTAACTGGGCCTATCTCGACTCTCCAGTTGAGCTCCAAACGTTTCTTGAGTGACTGACTGGGTTTTCTGAATCCGTTTTCTTGTCTGTAAACTGGAAAGTTTGGGCTTGCCAGCCTAATAATAATGAATTATTATTCATTAACTGAATAAATGAGTTAGCCCAAATAAATTGTTGCTGCTGTCTCATTGTTACACTGATCCATGCCTTTGAGCAATAGCTACCATCAAGGAAATATGGTTGACTCTAACTGAGAAACAGAGATGGGAATTTCAATAAGATAATTACCATTGCTTTCTTTGGAATCTTATTTGCCCTTTTTGTCTCTCACTGGCATACTTCAGTTATTTTCAGGTTTCTTCAGTTTATCTAGCTAGCCCAGTTGTTCTTTTTTCCATTTTATAATTTACATTTTTACTAAATCCACATTAGTCAACTAGCTGGTCAAAAGTGTTCCCCAGTGGGCTGGAGAGATGGCTCAGCAGTTAACAGTACTTGGTTGTTTTTTGGAGGACCTAGATTTGATTTTCAGCACTGTCTTTAACTCCCATACCTGGGCATCCAAGGCCCTCTTCTGACCTCCACGGGCACCAGACATGTGGTGCACAGATAATGCATGCAGACAAAACACTCATACATACTTGAAAAGGTTTTACACAAGAAACATTAAAAATTGATAACTTAGAAAAATGTAGGATTAATAACAGAAAGGAGTTCTATTGCTAGGTTTTTTGAAGAGAATTTTTAAGTTAGTAAAAATATTTATAATTTTTAGTTCTACATAATCAAGAAAATCCTTTATTGTTGTAATCATACTTTAACATGGGATAACTGACCAGCTCATGATGTTCTTTTTGTAGCAGAAGCGACAGAGTTATAAGTTTGAGGATAGTCTTGGTTCCGTAGTAAGTTCAAGGCTAGCCTGAATGCTATACATAGGGAGGCTGTTATACATAGGGAGGCTGTTATACATAGGGAGGCTGTTGCCAAGACAACAACAAAACAGCAGTAACAACAAAAACCAAACATACAAATGCTAGGGGTGTAGTTCACTTATCCAAGTTTGGTCTTCAGTATCAAAGAAGGAAAGAAGGAGAACCATACATGTGGTGTCTGTGTATGGTACGTGTTCCTGTATATAGCTTGTGTCTCTGGTGGTTTTGCTACATCTGATAGATTCTCTTCATCCCAGTAATCTCTATGATACTGAGGCAAGCTGGTCTTAAACAGAATCTAAGGCAGTAGTAGAGAGCACTTGTATGAGAAATCTTAAAACTAAGCGACTTGGAAGACTGTTCTATATTTTTCTGTGAGAAAAGGTAAACTGATGATAGCTTTCTTCCAAATGAATATGTAGTCGAATTTTAGTGATTTTTTTTTCCATGTGGAAAGATAAGTAGACATTACAACAGGACAATATAACTAGCATCAGTTCACAAGACAAGGGTCTGTTTAGCTGTGAGCAGTGAGGTAGTATATGGATGCTGCAGTCCCCCAGTGACGTTCTTAGGGTGGGAAAAGAGTCAATAATCTTAGCAAATGAAGTTCCTAGAAGAGAAAGATGAAGAGAAACAGGTTATCTACCCTGAGTGACTCCCCCTACAAGTCTCACCTCCACCAAATTATCCCCCAAAGGCCTTATCTCCAAATAGCACCATATTGGGATATGAGGTCTTCAACACATGAGGGCACAAATTTAGACCATACCAAAAAAGAAAATAAAGGTTGAATATATTCAAAAGAGTAGGGTTCTCAGAAAATGATCAAGACAAAAGAAATAATCCCAAGAACACAATTGTTCACAAATGGTGAGCGCCATAGTCCCTCCCTCCCTCCCTCCTCCCCCCACCCACCCAGAGTCTCAGTCTGCCTTTGAACTTAGTATACAGGAAGAGAACCTTGAGCCTCAGTGCCTCCCTTGTGCATACTGGCATCACTGCTGAGCCCCACCACACCTGATTTTATGCAGTGTGCATTGTAGGCAGACATTTTACCAGTTCAGTTATTTCACCAGCCTCTAAGTTATACTTTTTTGTTGAATTTTTTTAATATATAAATTGTATCCAGATAGATGGATCAGTAGCTATCTAACTGTGTATTGCTTCTGGGTGTTTGACCCCAGTGTATGTATATCCATCATGTATGTCTGGTACCGCAGAGACTGGAAGAGGGCAGTGGATCCCCGGAACTGGAGTCACAGAGGATTGTGAGCCACCATGTGGGTGCTGGGAATTGAACCCGGGTCCTCTGGAAACATAGCCAGTTCTCTTAACCACAAAGTTGTCTTTCTAGCCCTGCTTTCTGTTGAAATTAAGAGTATAAATCTACACAAACCTTTTGGAAATTAAGTTTACCTCTTAAATATTCATATACTCTCTCGTTCTTGGGTGTCTGAATAATCTCCATTTGTTCATTTATACACAAATTCTCTGAATATGAAGTAAGATTTTCTTTTAAATTTGAAAACACTGGGTTTTTTCTTTTTGCTTGTTTGTTTTTTATAGTGTTTTGTTTTGAATTAGTTAAATCTGGAAAGGTGGTCTCCAATTCAGAGATGTTTCTGGATTTTTAGTGTCGGATGAATGTGTTGAAAGTTTTGTATCTCGTGTCTTCCATTTAGAAAATAAAACTAGTTCTTTATGATGGTGTCACAAACATGTATAAGTGCATTGCTACTCTGTGGTCTAGTTAGGTCCTAGTGAGTAGCCAGTAGGACCGGCTGCTTGAGTGTCACCTGTAGCTGGCAGAGTGTGCGCTGCTCCCCTTCCCTGAGACAGCAGACAGGAAAGCACCAATCTGAGAGGGCTCCCTTCAAAGTTCTATCCTGTTTCAGAATGAAGAGTCATCTGTTGTTCAGCAGTGGATGGCCCCATACCTGAGGAGAGTGCATGGTAGTGCAAATTGGAGTTCAGGTTATTTAATTTTAAGGAGCTGTGTACAAGAAATTGAATGACTAGGAGAATAGGGGTAGATCTTGGAGGAGTTGGGAGGTGGCGAGTGTGAGCAAAGTGCGTTGTATCAAGTTCCCAAAGAACTAATAAAAATAGGGGGTTTGTTTTATAAATGAAATTGTACTCTTACTCCAAGGAGTTTTTAAAATCAAATTTGAGTAACTAGCCAGGTTAAGTCCTCATGTTTGTCATCCCAGCTCTCTGAACTCTTAACCTGGGAGGAAGGTTTGGTGCCAGCCTGGACAGCATCACAAGGCCTTCTTCATTCAACAGATCAAATCAAATAGCTGTGTTTGTACTATATTAAGAGCTGTACATTAGATACATATTTGTGACAAAGTATGTCACAGATTTTTAGGAGTTGTCAGTGTTCATAATGCTAATAGTTTTGTTTGTTTTTTTGCCTTGCTGGGGCTTGACCCACCCCTACCCCCAGGGCCTTTCACGTGCTAGGCAATGGCTTTGCCACTGAACCACACCCTGAGCCCTAACAATTTTATTTTTCAAAATTTAATTTTAAAAATTGTGATCCTCCTCCCTCCAGTCTGAGTTGGAGAAGCCTAGAAGTCGGAAAAAAGCACCTGTCACAGACCCAGAAGAGAAATTAGGTATGGATGACCTGACTACGTTGGTGCAGGAACAGAAACCTAAAAGCAGTCAGCGAAGCCGCAAGAGAGGTCACACACCTTCAGAGTCAGACGAGCAGCCGTGGCCTGAGGAGAAGAGGCACAAAGAGGAGCTCCTAGAAAATGAGGACGAGCAGAACAGCCCCCCAAAAAAGGGCAAAAGAGGCAGGCCACCCAAGCCTCTTGGTGGGGGGACATCGAAAGAAGAACCAACAATGAAAATGTCCAAGAAAGGAAACAAGAAAAAACTTGTACCTCCTGTAGTAGACGACGATGAAGAAGAAGAAAGACAACTTGGGAACACAGAACAGAAGTCAAAAAGCAAGCAGCAGCGCACATCAAAGAGAGCGCAGCAGAGGTGAGTGTGTGCACCCGAACTGGACATCAGTGCGGTAGACGTGCTTACCATAATGCAGATCGTAATTTGATGCTGTCCACATTTGGGTCTTCCCCAAAGCAGAGCAGAATCTCCTGAGACTAGTGCAGTTGACCCCACACAGTCCACACCACAGAAAGGACGAGGAAGACCGTCAAAAGCACCGTCACCATCACAGCACAAAAAAAAAATGTAAGTTGTAAATAATAGGAAATTTCAAACCAATTCCAAATTATTTTGCAAACTTTATAAGTTTATAAGCATATTTATTGTCATATTTAAATTCTAAATATTTTGTCCAAATATTATTCAGATATACTAGGTAAAACATTTTTATAACCTTATCTAGGGAACAGCCCAATTAATATTTGTACATTTTTATAGGTCTAGAGAAGTCTTTATAAATTAATGCCAAATAGTTATATAGTCTCATATACAAACATGCTATTTTCCAATAGTCAGTATGCATCAGCCAGGTTTCCTCATTGCTACAGGCTACAATTCCTCTTAATCATTCCCCTAGTCATCTTTTTCTTGCATCTTGGTGTACTTTTGGATACTTACACAAAAGCATTAATAAGAGAGCATTGAGTTAGTTTGTCCAAAATCATTACCACAGCACAAATACCAGCACTGTCAGCTGCACACCAGGCTGGGCTATCTCCTGTTCTAAAAGTAGAGCCAGAATATCATGTCCTGTTAGAAATGTCATCTCTTCCTCGTGTGCTCTCTATGTAGCTGTGCCCAGCACTTGACTTTTAACACATTATTGAAGAGTTGGCACCTGTACTGGCTGGTTTTGTCAACTTGACACAGGCTGGAGTTATCACAGAGAAAGGAGCTTCAGTTGGGGAAGTGCCTCCATGAGATCCAGCTGTGGGACACTTTATCAATTGGTGATCAAGGGTGGGAGGGCCCCTTGTGGGTGGTGCCATCCCTTGGGTTCTATAAGAGAGCAGGCTGAGCAATCCAGTAAGCAGCACCCTCCATGACCTCCACATCAGCTCCTGCTTCCTGACCTGCTTAAGTTCCAGTCCTGACCTCCTTTGGTGATAAACAGCAATTTGGAAGTGTAAGCTGAATAAACCCTTTCCTCCCCAACTTGCTTCTTGGTCATGATATTTGTGCAGGAATAGAAACCCTGACTAAGACAGCACCAAAATTGAAGATCATTGTTGGTTAACTGTAAAATCAGACATAATTATATCATCTTGGTAATGGCTCTACCAAGACCTGGTATTATACTTGTCTTTATTTAGTTTCCAGCACATCTCAGCTAAATACGTGGATACCATAGAGCTTTTCCTATTCCTGTAAAAAGTTGCCTGAGTGTCACCTAGTGCTTCATGCCTTCCTCTCTATATATTAATATGAAAATTTATATTTTCTATAACATTAGAAGTACAGGTAAGTACATTATTATGACAGCTTCCAACAAGGATCCAACAAGCAAAATCACAGTTTAAGTAATAGTCAATAGCATGACATTAATTTTATAGTAGTTAAATAACAGAATTTTAAATATCTCACCTTTGTAACTTTTTCTTAATATCTGGGCATCATAAACTTGAGGGCTTAAATGATTATGATTCTCCTTCAGTTTTCATAAGGTCTTTCACTTCTAGGCATTTTTTTCCCCAGAGCTGGAATAATAACATATTATAATTTGTCTGATTTTTGTGTTCTAGCTATAATACAATTGAAAAACATTATCATCCATGTAATTTCATATGTTGCACATAACATAGTTCTTATTCTCATGAGACTTGTTCTCCAGTGCGCAGTCACTAAGTAGTAATGTAGAGATACGAAACTATAACTCAAATATATGTCCTGAAAATATGTTGGGCATTTTAAGAGAATATAGTGGAAAGAAGTTGGGGAATTTTTCTTTTTGGATTGTGACAATGAAGTAATTACTTGAAACTAATAGATGATATGAGAGGGCTCGCTGGGTAAAGACACTTACTGCCTGACTGCCTGAGTTCAATCCCCCGCTCCTACCCCGTAGGAGGGAAGACCCAGCTCCCTTGAGTACCCTATGACTCCCACAGGCTATCTGGGGCACATATGCATTCACACACAGTATATAATACAACACAAATAGGAGAGAGGAGGGAGAGACTACTATTTTTTTCACTATAGGTGAAATGTCTGAAGTGGGAACGTTTTGGTAAATCCAAAATCCAAGGAACTTGAGAAGGCAAAAAGGTGTACTGGATTATAACTGTGAAGAATGGACGGGTAGGCCAGGACCATCTCAAGGGGTTACAAGTTTATTCTTGGTTCAGTGCAGGGGTTTGTATGGGGGTGACACCATCTGTTCTGTTTTTAAAGGATTACCGTATAAAGAAGGCAAGCTATAGGAATGAATGGTGTGAGCAGTCTGAGGGAGGATGGGTGTGTTCAGATTTCTCTCTGCACAGTCTGAGATAGTGTGACGGAAGGCAGGTGCTGTGTTCTCTACGCAGAGAACGCTTGCCTGGAGCCACGCAGTGAAGCCAGTGATGGAGAGGAAAGGTGACATAGGCTCTGGCTTCAGGTTGTTGTGAAGTCCTTTATGGTGATGTCTTGGTGACACCTTTTCTTCCTTTTCTAGAAATTTTGTAAGATTCTAAGAGTAATGCTTATGGGTGAAAATGAAAATTCATTTCTTATCTCATGACATAATTGAGAATAAAAATGACAAAATTTCATAAGCTATTTAAGATATTTCTTCCAGTGAATTAATACACAACTTAAATTGAGGTTCTCATTTTATTGTATGTGTTTTGCTTTAGGCGTGTAGGACGTTCCAAACAGGTAGCTACTAAAGAAAATGATTCAAGTGAAGAAATGGATGTGCTTCAGGCCAGCTCTCCTGTCAGTGACGACACTACACAGGAAGGAGCAGAAGAGGAGGACATTTCTGTGGGAAATGTATGTCCTTATTGAAGTGTCATGTATGTGGTATTGCAAAATGCAAAAATTGAGCCAGTAACTACTTAGTCAGCTCTATTTAACACTTGCTGTTGTCTGTAATTCTAGATATGTATGTCTTTGTTGAATAGTTTGTCCTGTTACTTTACTTACCAGCTAGGATAATGGAGAAGCAATCCTGAGGGGAGCTTGAACTTACTTGAGAAGGATGGGCATCGTACTGCCTAGAGAGCCTGTCGGCTCGTGCCAGGAGTCTGAGCAGTTTGGTGTTGCCAGTCTGGGCACCGGAATCCTTGACATGTCAATTCGTATTTCACAGATGTCTTTGACAGTTCTGTTTTGAGTCTCATGACAGGAACCAGAAGAAAGGCACGCTGAGTAAAAGTGTATCTTGAAGTCAGGTCAGCCTTTGGGGTTGAGGTGTGAGCTGGCTTTGTCTGCTCGGCACCAGCTGCTTCTCTCCAGAGATGTCCTTCCTTTAGCTAGCAAATACTATTGCTAGCTATCGCATCCTTCTTTCTTTCTTTATTTACATCCCAAATGTTGCCCCTCCACGTGCTTCTTATTGGAGGAAAAATTAACACAAATAGGAGCTGTGTTCCTGATGATTAGTGCTAAAATCTTAGGCCAGCTCAGTCAGTTCTTCTCATTTTGGAAACTTGAGGTCTTTGGTTGGTTCCCAGAGCTGGACTCTAGGGCCGATCTGCTCGTGTTTAGTAGTTCCGTCCCCAGGGTTTGTTTCGATGAGTCTCAGCTGAATCATCTCAGGGCTGGCCTGCTGTGTGCTTAAGGACTCTGAGGAAGGCACGAGGAACAGACTGAATCATCCGTGGGATGGAGAACCGCTCGCTGCCTGTTAGGGTCACTCACTAAGGCCCTGCTCCTTTCCTTCTGCTGATTTATACCGACCTCGGTTTTGAATCAGAGTTTTCAGCTTCCTGTAGGTCTTCCTAGTAAATGGCGTATCTTTGAACTCAGGGTTGTGTAGACATGTCACTAACTTCTGCCCTAAAATGACCCAGGCCTAGAGTCAAGTGTTTTCTCTGCCACAGAAAGGAAGTAGGAAGACATGGACCTGAGAGTATTTGTTACTCACCTGGGGACACTGTGTCTGTGGATGACTCTAAACCTTAATACAGAAGGAAAACTATCTGCAGCCTGGGAAAGGCTGCTTATGGCCTTGTCCATATGTAGACTTCAGAGAGGCCTTAATATCTGAAGATAGGACAGTTTTAGGAAAAGAAATTTGGAAATGTGTAAGAATACAGATTGTTTTAAAAAAAATGATGGTTGGTACTTACTCTAAATGTGGATGTGCTTACATTGCTCATCTGTTGACTTTTCTCTTCAGGTTCGGCGGCGAAGCTCCAAACGAGAGAGACGATGAACATGCATTAGCTTCCATTGTGAAAGCTTTGGGGAAGATAAAAAACTTTTCTTTTTTTTTTTTTTTGTCAAGTATGAGGCTGAATAAAGCCTTTGATGCACAAACTGGGACTGCCAAGGTGTGGACAGTTGGACTTTTGATGACCATGAATGTGTGGTCATGTGCATCAGCCACTCACATAATGATAACGGTGACTCCAGAGTCTTGTGGAAGTGTCATATGTGATGGCTGTGTAGACATAAACTAAAGAAGAAACGTGTAAATAATCCCACTCCCACATTTCTGACTTCTAAAGTGCTTGTATAGCTTTTATCTGCGGCTTTAAACTGACAGTACCCTACTGCTTACTGGATCTATTAATTTGAAAAGCATTTGCTAGGGTGGATCTTAAGCAGTACTCTGTCAGTGTTTGTATTTGAATTCTCTGCAATTTTACTGTGAAAATGTGTTTCCAACAATTGGTGTCATTTTCTCGATGTCACTATTTGTTGGAGTTGAGTGGTCTCTTCCTGCCCCTCTTTGTAGCTGATCTGTTTACTCCAGGGCACGCGTCATCTTCTGAGGTGCTAAAGCATCTGCCAGCACATTAGAATATGCCTTCTGTCTGCACAGATCCTGCTCTGCACCGATTGCGAGATAGTCCTGAATGACTTTACACCTCAGTATTGGTCCCAGAATTTTCTGGCCTTTCATGGCAATGAAAATTTTAAGAAAGAGATTTAAAATATTTTAATTTTTAAAGAGTGTGTTATAAAATAATGTACTAAATTCTTTATTCCATTCTATCATCTTTTTTCAGTTTATATTAATCTACTGTATCAATAAAATTCTGTAATTTGAATGGGCTTTTAATAGTCTAGAATGTTATTGTGTATAGATATTACTTCTTGAACATTGTGTTCAGAAATGCAAATTATTACACTATAATATAAAATCTGATATATACACATTAGGAAAGTTCTCATTCTCCATAACCATGTAAAGTTAATCAAAAACAAAAAATTTTATTGATGCAGTGTATCTTTATAAATCTGTTCTTGAAAGCCAAGTGTTTTGTATTTTATAGTGAGTTGCATGTTTATGAAAAATTGCTGATCATGAGATGTGCTTTTCTGTAAATTCACACTTAGCCATAGTATATGATAGATGACCCCTTAACATAGTTTTTCATCAAGAGTTTATAATTGTACTTTATTTTGGAGCCAAAAAAAAAGTTGTTTTTGGGGGGGAGGGTTCTGGGTGGCAGTGATTTATCTAGTTTGGGCTGAGACTTTAGGCGTCACACTCACAAACACTGAGAAATTCCCTACTGCATCAAGAACAGGAAAGATGGAAATTTGTCTGGGTTTAATTTAGAGGTCTGCAAAGTCTAAAAGTGAATTATCAGGACAGTGCCCTTTACATAGAGTATGAACCGAAATGTATCGGTTGCTACCTTATGCCACCTGAATTAACTTTAGATTTATAGGAGCAGGGTTGGTTTTGCACAGTTGTTAACAATAGGAAAAGAAAATGGCATTCTGAGTTACCAAGTTTATTATATCAAATAACAGAGCAATTTCATATAGAACACCTTTATGTTTAAGGTCTGTTTCCAAAATTGGATATAATAAATTGGGATGCTATAAAGAAGTGACTATTTTAGAAATGACATCGTGCTATTTTCTAGTATGTATAGCAAATGATGTGATTATTTTTCTTTTTAATATTTCCTCATGTTTATGAAACACTTTATTTTTTAAAAAAAAAGTTTGAATTGTGTCAATCCTTCAGTGTTTAACTTTCTTCCTTTGCAACAGTGTTGGCACCAGTGGTACTGGGAGGCCTGTCTGTCGGGACAGCTAATGCTGGATTATGATACTTTCAACTCTAAATGTTTGAATTGCTCAGCTCTCCAAACAATGACGTTTCCATGTCAGCAGTGCAGAAGCATGTTTTATGGCATAAATAATAAAGGATAGCATTGTATTTTTGTCATCAACTAAACTTCATTGGAAATATTTATGGAAATATATGTTTAAAACCATTTTATAAAGCATAAAAAATTATTATGGAGGATTTTTATTTGCATGATCATAGTTCACCAAATTTCATTGCGCATTAATGCTGTGCATCTGTTCATGACAAACATGGTCATTGTAGATTTTGTTTGTGCTCAATGCCAATGAGTCTGTAATTTTACAACCCACCTGCTCACTTTTTGAGAGGATTATAATGTAAAATTTACATTTTTGTGTAGAGAAATAGGTGCAATAATGATCAAGGTTTTCATGTCCTGAGTCTCCATCTTGGGAGCTTCTTCTTATGTTTAAACCCAACACTTCATGTACTAACATTTGGAGAGCCACACACTTTAAAATAAAGCTAAGTATGTATACTTTAATCGCTACAGTTGTTAGCACACGGCAGTGGTCATACTCATTTCGGGAATGTGTACTGTCTGATATTAAGGCACTGTGTGGTTCATTCTAACAAGCGTACGGTGGGATCTGGTGCCGCCTAGGTGAGCCTCGCCTGCCGCAGTGCTGCAGTAAGCTCTTTCAGTGGTCTCCACTGTGTGTGTAAATTAGAAATGTGCTGTAAAACCCGCTCTAGACATTAAAGTTTAAAAGACTTTCTACATCTTCTTACAGCTTTCAAGTTTAACTTTTAAAAAGGTTCCTTTTGCCTATTGGAAGAATATCGGAGATTGAATGATTTGTTTAACTTAGGCATAGCTCTCACTGCATAGAATTATGTTATCAATGAACAGTTGGTTCTAGGTGGCCAGTTTTCAAACTCAGCTTTGGATTTTCTGTGAACTTAAATAAACATAGAGGCTCATGTAATTATATTTTATGTGACTCAATATATGTGTACTAGAGAAAGTTGTGATTTTTAATTTTAGAGTCATTGTTTCCCAGTGACATTTTTCTCTAGACTTCATGTTTAAACTTTTTGTGCAAAATCTTGCCTTGAAAAAAATTTACTAACGACTACTCAAGTTAAAGAATTACATAACTGAAAAAAATTAATGTAATATTTGAAACTATGAACTATGCAGATATGTTACTAGAATTTTTTTCACTCAGTAAACATGAGCCCAATGCATGCCAGTCACTCAGTTCTTATTCAGAATGAGGTTTAATCAAGAGGAGACTAATCCCCTGCCCTTGTGGTGTTTATGGACGTAAATGAATTAAAAAAGAAAAGTTGTGGGAAATGTAATGCTATAAATAGCCTGGGAACAGCGGCTTGGGGAGAGCCTGCTACACAGATAAGTAGTTTAGTTATGCAGAAGCAAAATCTTGCCCCTCGCGTGTTCATGACTGTGGTGTCTGTAACTGTAGGGTGGTGGCGTTGTCATTCGAGAGTGCTGTGTTCTGACTGTGGTATCTAACTGTAGGCATCATGTGAGTGCTATGTTCTGACTGTGGTATCTAACTGTAAGCATCATGCGAGAGTGCTGTGTTCTGACTGTGGTATCTCTGTGGGCGTCATGGGAGAGTGCTGTGTTCTGACTGGTATCTCTGTGGGCGTCGTGGGAGAGTGCTATGTTCTGACTGTAGTATCTCTGTGGGCGTCATGCGAGCGTGCTGTGTTCTGACTGTGGTATCTCTGTGGGTGTCGTGCAAGAGTGCTGTGTTCTGACTGTGGTATCTCTGTGGGCGTCATGGGAGAGTGCTGTGTTCTGACTGGTATCTCTGTGGGCGTCGTGGGAGAGTGCTATGTTCTGACTGTAGTATCTCTGTGGGCGTCATGCGAGCGTGCTGTGTTCTGACTGTGGTATCTCTGTGGGTGTCGTGCAAGAGTGCTGTGTTCTGACTGTGGTATCTCTGTGGGCGTCATGCAAGAGTGCTGTGTTCTGACTGTGGTATCTCTGGGCATCGTGGGAGAGTGCTGTGTTCTGACTGTGGTATCTAACTGTAGGCCTCATGCGAGAGTGCTGTGTTCTGACTGGTATCTCTGTGGGCGTCATATGAGAGTGCTGTGTTCTGACTGTGGTATCTAACTGTAAGCATCATGCGAGAGTGCTGTGTTCTGACTGTGGTATCTAACTGTAGACATCATGCGAGAGTGCTGTGTTCTGACTGTGGTATCTCTGGGCGTTGTGGGAGAGTGCTGTGTTCTGACTGTGGTATCTCTGTGGGCATCATGCGAGAGCTGTGTTCTGACTGTGGTATCTCTGTGGGCATCATGTGAGAGTGCTGTGTTCTGACTGTGGTATCTAACTGTAGGCATCATGCGAGTGTGCTGTGTTCTGACTGTGGTATCTAACTGTGGGCATCATGCGAGTGTGCTGTGTTCTGACTGTGGTATCTAACTGTAGACATCATGCGAGAGTGCTGTGTTCTGACTGTGGTATCTAACTGTAGGCATCATGCGAGTGTGCTGTGTTCTGACTGTGGTATCTCTGTGGGCATCATGCGAGAGTGCTGTGTTCTGACTGTGGTATCTCTGGGCGTCATGTGAGAGTGCTGTGTTCTGCTGTGGTATCTCTGTGGGCGTCGTGTGAGAGTGCTGTGTTCTGCTGTGGTATCTCTGTGGGCGTCGTAGGAGAGTGCTGTGTTCTGACTGTGGTATCTCTGTGGGCGTCGTGGGAGAGTGCTGTGTTCTGACTGTGGTATCTCTGTGGGCATCATGCGAGAGCTGTGTTCTGACTGTGGTATCTAACTGTGGGCATCATGTGAGAGTGCTGTGTTCTGACTGTGGTATCTAACTGTAGACATCATGCGAGAGTGCTGTGTTCTGACTGTGGTATCTCTGTGGGCGTCATGGAAGAGTGCTGTGTTCTGACTGGTATCTCTGTGGGCGTCGTGCGAGAGTGGTCTGTGTTGCCTGGTTCTGAGCTAGCTGCTGCAGTGCTGCTTTAACTGCCGTTTGCATCCTTGCGTTTAACTGTGTGTATGTGTATCCATGGGGCTTGTTGATGTGGGGACCTGTCCTTTATCCAATTGATCCTCTAAAGAGGAGAAATGCTTTTGATTAGTTGTAAACTACTAATTAACTCTTCTTTCTCCTCTTGCTTTTCTCCTCCATCTGGCCTTTTTTTTTTCTTAGACCTTTTAGCTCTATTTGCATGGGGTTTTTTTTGTGTGTGTTTGTTTGTTTGTTTGTTGAGACAGGGTTTCTCTGTGTAGCCCTGGCTGTCCTGGAACTCACTCTGTAGACCAGGCTGGCCTCGAACTCAGAAATCCGCCTGTCTCTGTCTCCCAGGTGCTGGGATTAAAGGTGTGCGCCACCACGCCTGGCTGTTTGCGTGTTTTATTTGATCTCTTTTAGGTTCTTAGTTTATACTTGGTTGTGTTCTTTAATGGTTTCCCTGCAGGTTACAGTAGACATTTGACTTCCTGTAGACTGGTATTCTGATGCATTTACCACCTTCAACACAGGTGGGCCATTCCAAACAGCTCAGCTGGGTGCTACTACTTTGTGCAGTAGCCAATTGCATACCTACGTAATGTATATATTTGATGGTTATAATTGCGATAGCATTGTTGCTTACTATTATTTATCTGTGCATTTTCTCTTTACTGATCTGTACCTCATCTCAGTTTATTTCCCTTCCACATAAAGAGCATTTGAAATTGACTGATTGTGTCGGTCAGCAGCTGACTGGCATCCCGTCGTCTTCTGGTTTTTACCTTTCCTGTGGAGAAGTCAGCTGAGAACATCTTTACTCTTTGTAGGTAACCTGGATGTGTAGAGACTGTGACTCCTGTTTAAGTCCCTGTGCTGTCGGTCTTCAGCCCTGGTGAATGACCCCGATTATCTCTTGAGTCTTTCTGGTTTTATTTCACTAACTCAGAGTCTTCCGTAATTCAAAATGACCACTTCTTGGCTTCAAACTGCTCTCGTAATGACTTTGCCCAGCTCAGCTTTGTCCCCGGGGTCTGGCTGCTGTGAGCACACCAATTCCATATGCTTGGGGTGGCTGCAGACGTCAAGGCCTGCCACTCCGAGTGCTTTGCTCCGTCGGCTCTAGATACTGTGTTCTGTAGTATTCCATCCATGCTTGCTCCCTGCCCGCCAGGGTTGCCTCCACATTCTGTGTTGGCAGCAGCATCCAAAGCCTGTGTCAAGTCACTACTTGCTAAGGTAGAGAAAGAGGGTACAAACTCAGAAGAGATGTGCTTTTCCTAAAAGAGTGAGAAGAGACATTAAAAATGATTTCATTAAAAGTGAAGGAGCAGCCGGGTGGTGGTGGCGCACGCCTGTAATCCCAGCACTTGGGAGGCAGAGGCAGGTGGATTTCTGAGTTTGAGCCAGCCTGGTCTACAGAGTGAGTTCCAGGACAGCCAGGGCTACACAGAGAAACCCTGTCTCGAAAAAACAAAAACAAACAAACAAACAAGAAGAGTGAAGGACCCTCAGGTTTGTCGCAGCTTATGCTCCACTCTGCATCTGTCATTGTGTCAGACCATCCTCATTAGTTAGCTGTATGTAGTGCTTGGACAAATAACTCTTGATTACGTGAAGAACAGATCAGCATCATTATATTCTAGAGTTAGTTTTAAAGTGATGCGGGAAGGTTTGATTGCATTTGCTTCTTTTCAGAGCCGTGTTCTTGCTCCACTGTCAGATACTAATAAGCCAGCATTAGTTAACTAAGTATTAATGTCTCTTTTAGTGACAGTGTGATCCCCAGGTTACGTTGGAAACCTGTGTTTGGTTGAGAGAATGGCTAAAATATTGGCTAATTCTGCTGGATAGGCTGCTACCAGTTTGCCTACATGGTCTCCCATGCTGCTACAACTTTCACTATGGGAAACATTTTTCTTTTTCTTTTTTTCTCTTTGGCTTTTGCTTGTTTTGTTTTGTTTTTTGTTTGTTTGTTTAATGCTGGGATTAAAAGCGTGCGCCACCACTGCCCAGCATTGAGAAACATTTTTCAAGTAAAGAAACCAGTACTTGAGTTGATGAACCCAGTAGTCATACTGTAGATACACCTTAAGGTCATAATCCTGACCAGTTCTTCAAACTTTGATTAGATTAATAAAACTTACTTGAACTAGGCTGTTGGACCTCTTGGGAGGCAGGAGCGCGGAGTTGGCACTTTAGCTGTATTCATTCAGAATCTCTGGTCCACGGTACCCAAACATGAATCTCTGGCCCTGGGTGTTTGTGGTTTTGGGATGTAGTGAACTTCAGGAGGTGGGGCCTAGTTAGAGGGTCTCTGGGGACCAAAGGGCCTTAAAAATCACTTGCCCAGCCTGCTTCCTGTCCCACTGTGGTATCTCTGAAGAGGGAAGGATTCTCAACACTTCCTTCACTATGAAGATGCCTGCTTCCCTGACTTCTGTACTTCAATGTAGGTAGATGCTTTCATCCAAAATAAACTCTTCCTCTCTTAAATTGTTTTTGTTAGATATTGTTAAAAGTAACAAAAAAGTAAGCAATACACCATGGGCCCCATGCTCATGGTATTCCCACCATTCCCATGGTCTTTATACAGGTTGTATGTAAGCATCCAGGGGCGTGAGCTGAAACAGAATGAATACAGCTAAAGTGCCAACTCCACGCTCCTGCCTCCCAAGAGGTCAAACAGCCTAGTCCAAGTAAGTTTTATTAATCTAATCAAAGTTTGAAGAACTGGTCAGGATTATGACCTTAAAGTGTATCTACAGTGTGACTACTGGGTTCATCCACTCAAGTACTGTCTAACTTCAGAAGTCCCCATGGTCCTACAGTTCCAATGTTGATCAAAAGTTCAAAGTCTCTTCTGAGAACGAGGGCAATCTCTTAACTGAGTCCTTCCTCCGGAAATGAAAATCCAAGTTATCATACATGCAACATATGAGGGGACAGAATAAGGCAGCATTCCAAGAAGGAAACGTGGGACAACAAGAAATAGACCAAAGCAAGACCAAGACACAGCAGGTCACACACCAAACCCTACCGTTACTCTGCCCCCATCAGGTAGGGTCCTTGTGCTCTTGCAGGCTCTGCTGGCTCCCAGCTCTCACCTGCAGCACACTTGACCTCTTCGGGGTCATCTCCACTTGGACCCTGTTGTTTCCCTCTGTGAGTGCTTCTGTTGTTGCGGTCTCCACTGTAACTCAGACTTCTCTAGACCTCTTGGCTTCCTTGCCAAGAATCAGATCCTCCCACAGTGGCTTCATAAGACCTTGGCCAAACTTCCACAACCTCTTCACTCATTCTTAGCCACCACTGTGTAGATATAACACATACAAGTTCTAATGTAGCGTTGCTCCTCTCTGTGCACCTGCCTAGCTAATCATAGGCAGTTTCCTAAGAGGAAAGGCTGAAGCCTTGGATGAATGGAGCCTTTTACCAAATGCACAGTGGGCCATGTTTCTTTAATAGCATTAGTTACAGCTCCACTGCTAAGTATCTGCCTCGTCCACAACCTTAACAGTGGCCGTAAACCTTTCCCTAACAAATTGCAGTTTGTTTTTTATCTTTGTGCTCTCAATGTAGTTCATAAGAATGATGATCAGTAACCACACTATAGGCTGCCTCTTACTGTCTTTGAATTTCTTCTGCCAAGCAACTCAGTCTATGACTTTTTAACTTAGCATCGGTCAGAATTACAGGGCCTGAGCGGGATGCAGCCAGATGTTTTGCTGTAGTGAACAGGAATGCTCTCTAGCTCAGTTCCTGTAGAATACTGGTTCTCAACCTTCCTAATGCTGGGACCCTTTAATACCCTCATGTGTCACCACATATCCCAACCATAAAATTACTTTTGTTGCTACTTCATAACCTGTTTTGCTGTTTTATGAATCATAACGTAAACATCTGACATGCAGGATCTCTGATATGCGACTCCCATGAGAGGGGTTGTTCAACCCTGCAAAGAGGTTGTGACCCAGGGGTTGAGAACCACTGCTCTAGGCTCTGTTTTCCTCTGGACCCTCATGAGGTGGACTCTCTGCTGCTGTTTACTTGGCCTGCTCATTAATCCTTTAAAGCCTCGCTGAAATGACCTATTTGCATGTTTGGGTTTCTCTAGCCTACAGCTCCAACCTCTTCAACATTTCTCCTGAGGACCATTTCTAAGAGGCTTCAAACCACATGGTCAGGTTTATGAAGCAATGGCCCTATTTCTTGATACCAGCCATCTGTGATGGTGCGTCTCATTTCTGTGACAGGATATCTGATGAAAGCAGTGTGAGGGAGGAGGGACTTTGTTCTGTTTGGTTTTCTGGCTTGAGTTCAAGAGACTCCAAGTCTACAGCGGGGGGCCATGACTCCCTGACAGTAGAGCATTCGCGAGGACGCCACATTTGGGCAGAAGAGGAAGCAGCGCCTTGCTGTAACCCTCCCTCCTACCTCCCCCTGAGCCTGTCTTCTAGGTAGACCCCTTCTCCAAAGATTCCAAAGCAGTGCCACCAGCCGTAGGGCGTGTGCCGAGACACGTGCATGCTGAGGATATGTGACATCTCACACATGGCATCCGAAATCGAGGGCTTTGTTCTTTGGGGAACGGAGACCAGTTTGGCTGAAGCAAGTTTATGCAGTAATTGACTTGTAAAAATGGTTTAGCAGAACACTGGGGGTGGGGGTGGGGGTGGGGGTGGGGAGGAGTTGAAGCTAAAGCCAGCAGAAGGAACAGTGGCAGCTTCTTAAAGCAGGAGAGAGTGAAGCTGAGGAACGCTCTCGGGAGGTTTTGTCATGTCTGTCCAGTGCAGTTAGATAGCTGTTGTATACGAGCAGCTGACCCGCTTCAACACTTGTCCTCGGAAGCTCTTTGCAAATAGAAATTGCTAGGACCAATTTCTCCAGTATTCAAATGGCAAATGCTGTGTGTACTGAGGAGCCAATTAAACTTTAAACAAATACTTAGAAGCAACACAGAGGAAAATAGGAATAAATACCTGAGATGAAAATTTGATGTTTTTCTTGAAGAAAAGTTTTTTAAAGCTAAGCCATACTCAGCGCCTCTTCATTCCTTCCCTTTTTTGTTTTGTCTTGTTTTTTTGTTTGTTTGTTTTGTCTTTCAAGGACAAAGTTTCTCTGTGTAGCTTGAGATCTGCCTCCCTCCTGAGTGCTGGAACTGAACAGCCTGTGCCACCACCACTGCCCAGGCAATGCCTGTCCAACTTTTCCTTTATACTCTTTAAAAGTCGTTTCTGTCAGCACACTAGTGTACTCTGCCCTTTGTAGACACACATGGCACTGCTCGGGAAGGCCATGATTACTGTCGCTGTTCTGAGGGCGCCGTGTAATCGCGCTGTGTGTAATAGTGCTCACTCGTGACTCTTGTGCTGGCCCTGTGCAGGGGAGAAGAGAGCGCTTGAAGTAATTATATGTGTCCAAATCACTTTAGAAAGAGTCTAGTACTGCTAGTGGTCCGATGCTTGTTTGTTTATTCAAGGGTTGTCACTTCTTTAAAAATTAATTTCCTGTAATACATGTATTTCCTGTCTGTGACCTTCCCCCCCCCCAGTCTTTTTTTTTAATCAATGTTTGTTTGTTTGTTTGTTTGTTTTGTCTTGAGGATGGGTTTTGAATTTTAGTCAGTCATACTTTGTATCTCACTTTTCTGTGAAGAGAGACCATGACTGAGGAAGAACAAGCTTCAGAGGGCGACATGGGCACCATGTCAGAAAGCATGGCAGCAGACAGGCAGGGATGGCGCTGGCAGCAACAGCCGAGAGCTCTCATCTGATCCACAAGCGGAGACCGGAGAGTGCTGTAGGCTTGAGCCTCCAAGGCCTGTGGCCAGTGACAGCGTACCTCCAACACCGCCACCCCTGCCCCTCCTAGCCCTCCTCTAGCAGTCGCACCAACTGGGGACCAAGCATTCCAACCTACAAGCCGGGGCGGGGGGCTTCTCATTCAGACCACCATCCCTTATAGTACTGCTACATTTTTGTCTTAAAAGACAGTGTGGTTTGAGTTCAAGGCCAACTTGGGAGGTGCGGGGGGGGGGGGGGGGGGGATGAGTTCAAGGACAGCCAGGGCTACACAGAGAACCCGTCTCAAAATCAAAACAAGACAACAAACAAAACATTTTATAAGCAAAACAAAAAAACCAAAACAACAATTTTGTTTCATCTTTTGCAAAGTAGTTTATATATGGGAGGCCTTTTCTAAAGATGTTACCTTCAAAATGGCTGCGGTATCTGAGAAAGACCAAGACAAGCTAAGAATCACCCAGGTATTTTAAAATCAAGACTGACACACTTCTAGTAAGTGTAGAAACATACACATACATGTAGGAAGATAACAGTGACATAGGCACAAAGAGATTAATGACAAGTTCAGAAAGAGACTGAGGCATAGGGGGACTCAGTTCCCAGATCTGTGTTCCCCGAATTCAGTGACTTTAAAAGCTAAAGTTGTAGAAGAAAACAGGAAAATATTTTTAATATAATAAACATAAAACACAGAAGCCAAGTGAAAGACACAGGCACATTAGAGGCCATCCTCTGCCCCCTGAGCGCTGGGAATAAAGGCGTACTCTGCAACAGCCCTACTAAGATTGAAAATGGTTATTCTAGCCCCTGAGGTGGTGGTCACGGGGTGTAGGTTGGGTGTCATAGACAGGAGTTTCTCCAAACTGCCCTTCATTACATAAGCTTCTCTGCAGAGGTCTGAGAGTCGTTTTGATCTGCGCTGTGCCTGATACATTTGGCTAAGAGCGGATGGTTCTGCTCCCAGCCCCAGGGATGAACCTACTAAAGTCTATTCGTCTAAAGATATTCTGTCCTTATTTTAGTATCGGTGTATTCCAGGATCTAGAATAAACTGAGAGATCTGTCTGTGGTTTTCTGTGAAATTGTATCGTGTGGGGTTGTTTTAAGATCGTACATTGTGATTTTTTTTTCCAAAAAATATTCTACAAAACCAAGAATAGTATAATAAGCACTCATGGTCTCATGCCCCAATTTAAAAGATGTTAGCCTTTTGCTCTTTGTTATAGTTTGCATAAAATCTGCCTCCCTGTGTCTCCCGGCTCCCTGTAGGTGAACAATAGCATCCCAGAAACTTTTAACAAAATGTTTCTTTTGCTTGAATAATGAATATTCGATACCGTGGGTGTCACAGTGGCTGTGGAATGATAAAATTTGTCCCTGTCCCTTGGAGAGGGTAAACTCACCTTTAGCAAGTAGAGTCTATGGACAGCTGCGATTGTTCACTTTTCTGTTTTTAAGAACTTATCTTTGGTAATGAAAGAAAATGCTAAAAAGTGCAGTAAATGCTTATAGCCACTGCATTCTCTTGTCATTTAAACTCAAATACCGTGTCATCCTCATGCCTCTTTCCAGCTCCATTTTACATGTTTTCAGAATATTTAAGCACAATTTGTTTCAAATTGTCATAGAGAATACCTATGACAATTTTAGACTTGCATTTTAACCTTTGAGATTTTGCTTTTGAGATGTCAAAGTATTTGCTGTAAACTCGGTGATGGGATCATTGGTCTAGCGACCTTGTCCACTTGTAGGTAAGAGGGTAATAGTCCTTAAAGCATCTGTCTGGAAGGGAAAGATAGAAGTGCGGGCGTCACTACTTTTCCCGGCACTGTGACAGAATACTTGACAGGGCGACCTGAAGGTTTGTGGTTCTGCATCTGGTCTCACTGCTGGGGTTTGTGAGCTCCTCTTGGGCAGATGAAAGGGGAGGCGGCCTAAGATGGGGGCCCCAGCCAAGGTAAGGCAGGCTGAGGCTGAAGGGGGGGGTTGGTTCCCAAACTCTCCGGGGGTGGCGGTGGGGGGCGGGTGGTCTAGTCACCACTAGGAACCCTGTAGAGTCAGGAATGAGGCAGGACCATGCAGGTCTGCAATGACGAGCCCCGGGGTGGAGGTGGGGGAGCTTTGGCAGCTCTGTATGACGAAGGCTTTCCCTCAAGGTGGTTCTTCCTTGTTCATTGTTCATCACGGAAAATGTGTGCATACAACTTAACTCAGGGTGGACCAGGGGTTAAATACCTTTTGCAGGAAGGAACGTCTGGGAAGGGAGGCTTGTTGGTTAAACCCTCCAACCGGCCCATCTAGAGACCTCATTGGCTTGGGGAACTCTGTGCTTCCGTGACCAGCAGCCACGATGCTCAGGTGGGATGTCTTGGTCACGTGCTCCAGGGCAGGCCAGGGTTGGGAGCAGATGAGAATACCGAGGTTTCTGTGGGTCCACGTGCCCCACGAGGGTTCTTCTGTAGTTGGCAGGAAGGTCATGACCTTCGGAAGGAGCAGCTGTAGCTCCGTGGGGGGTCGCGTGAAACTGCTGCTCCGCTTGCTTTCTGCCCGCACTCGGGCCTGAGCCTCGTAACCATCCCGGAGATGCCCGCACCAGCGTGCCCACAGGTGCGTCTCCTAGGGGACCCCTTGGCATCTCAACAGATAACTGAGCGTATTCATGCCAAAGGCACGATACCCAAACTGCACTGCTGTGTTCCGGCGGCCAACCCCAGACACGTGCACGTGACCCACGCTGCAGTTGCTCTTACCTGTTGATTTTATTTCCCGTTATATAGTCTCTTGAAATGGAGTCTGTGGTATTTTGAGTAAGAATTGCCCTCATAGCCTGGCAGTCGTGGGAAACACCTTTAAATCCCAGCACTTGGGAGGCAGAGGCAGGCAGATTTCTGAGTTCGAGGGCAGCCTGGTCTACAGAGTGAGTTCCAGGACAGCCAGGGCTACACAGAGAAACCCTGTCTCAAAAAAACAAAAACAAAACAAAAACAAAACAAAACGAGTTGCCGTGGTGTCTCTTGGCAGCAGTAGGAACCTTAAGATGGAGACCAAGCATCGCGTTCACCGTATTTGCTTATTTGGTTTGTGGTTGAGGAGTAAGAGGCCATCGTGGTGACGAAGTGTGACAGCAGGCAGGGAACATGGCAGCCGGAGCAGAGGCAGAAGTTCACTTACCGAGCCATAGCACGAAGAGGAGAAAGTGAGCAAGCCTTCATTTTCAAATCCTACCCGCACTGGCCCACTCCTCCAGCAAGGCCACACCCCCTAAGCCTCCCTAAACCGCACCAGCAACTGCAAATGCCTGAGGCTGTTGGGAGACACTGAATTCAGATCACCCACTGAGCTTTTCCTTTTAGGTCAGGTGTGTAGTGCATGCCTTTAATCTCATCACCTGAGGAGGCGCCTGAGCCCCGTGACCGATACCTCGCTCGGTCTCTCTAGATAACGCCAAGCCAGCCAGAGCAGCCTAGTGAGGTTGCCCAGTGGGCTGACCAGCTGCCGCACCATACAACCCCAGATCCAGGGCTCTGAGGTGGCTCACCCTAACATCCACCTCATCGATGAACTGCTGGAGCTTGTCAAGGGGCTGGTTCAGCAGATCCAGTGTCGCAGGATCTCCATGACACAGAGCAACAACAGGATATCCAACGGGAGTCCCAATATTGATGGCATAGCAGAAGCCAGGGGCCTGGCCTGGCGCCTCAGTGCAATGCACATTTGCAAGAAAAGAAGCATGAACAGAACGGTAAGCTGTGTGACACACTAGTTTCCATAACTCTGTGTGTGTGTGTGTGTGTGTGTGTGTTTGTGTGTGTGTGTGTGTGTGTGTAAGTGGGGGTATGTGCAAGGGCAGAGGACAGGTACGAGGGGAAGGTGAGTAGGATTGAGGTGTGTGATGTGAAATTCACAAAGAATCAATAAAAAGTTAAAAGAATACCCCACCCTCCCCACACACACCAAGCCGATTTATCTTTTTCCTGGCTCAGGGGTTTACACTATAGCCAAACCGGGGTATGGCCCTTTAAAGCCCTCCTCAGAGCGGAAAGTTGACTGTTCTTCCCAACAGATACAACGTCACCAGGCGTGATCTCCCAGCTCACACTGGGGCACTCTCCACCTGTGATTCTGGTGACCTCATTCATGTTCCTGGTCTCTTCCTGCGCAAATCGCTCCCATCTCTGCCATCACCGTAGCTAGACTTTTGTCTGCCATCACCGTAGCTAGACTTTGGTTCATCCGGTCCCTGGGAGACCTGCAGAGAAGAATTAATTATTTAACACCTCCAAGCTGGAAGGTGCTACAGCCCCCAAAAGCAAAAGAACTAAAGGAAGCAAGAAACTATATATGCTATAAAACAAAGGCAAAAAGCCAAGCAAAGAAACAGCATCAGCCCCCTGGATTTCTACCACAAATGAGGAAGAATATTTGCCAAGTTACTGGGGCCTAAACCAAGTGAACCCCCAAAGCAAGTGGCTCAAGCTTAGAAAGGAGGTCTGAAAATGTTGCCACTACGAAAACTCTTTGTGAGGAGACCATTCGCATCCCCTGTGACAAGCAACCCAGGACTGAGCGGAGCCTTGGTGAATCGCTTATCTTCAGAAGAGAGCCTGCTGAGGGGAGAGGGGAGTCACAAATACACACCTCACTTGACTTCAGCTGAGAGGGAAGCATCTGATAGGCCTCCAGGGGCCTCCATAAGCAGGGCTGGCCTCTTGCTCTGTGGGAGTGAGGCGAAATCCAAACACTGATGTGCCCCACTGCCTTGGGCAACCCAATCTGAAACTGCTTCGTGCTACCAGTTGCAAAACTCCCACAGTGCTCTCTGGATGTTATAAATGGCAGGCCTGGGTAGAATTCCCATTCTCAGAAGATGAGTTAGGGTAGAAATGAGCCATTGGGGGACTGGGTAGTCACCCCGACCCAACGTCTGTGCCACTCCTACCTTCCTTACCCACTCCCCATCAAAAAAGATGCAGAACAAGAAAAAGTCAAGAGAGGACAGTGAGTAAAAAGGTAGCGTCAGGGAAGAGTTTACCCTTGGAGAATTAGAGGACTCGGATTCTAGCAAAGAATTCGCAGAAATGATTGTGAGACAAAGACTGAGCACCTGCTCGGTCTCAAATAGAGCTCAGAGCATGGCAAGGATGAAAATAAGACCTGCTATGTTAAGCCCCATGCCTATAAAACAACACCCTCTTCCAGCCTCTGTGGGTACCCACACGCATGTGGTGTCTGTACCCATACACAAGAAATACTCTGCCCCCACCAGAGTTTTCTGGTATAGCCCTGGCTATCCTGGAACTAACTCTATAGACCAGGCTGACCTTGGACCCAGAAATCCTTCTGCCTCTGCCTCCCCAAGTGCTGGGACTCTAAAACCCAATTGCTTGGGGGAATTTTTCTGATGGTGTGTGTGTGTGTGTGTGTGTGTGTGCGCGCGCGCGCTCGCGCGTGAGACAGAGAGAGAGAGAGAGGGTTAGGGGGCCTTAGATGAATACTTCAAATATGCTATAGTGAAATCAAATCCCCAACTCTCAAAAGCAGGAGGACTCAAGGGTTAAGGCGGGGTCTCCTCATACTCTGAGCTTTGTGGCTTCGCAGGTATGTAAATAACCTTGACCGAATTATTTTATATAACTTCTCAGATTCAGCCAGGCACGCTGGCACACGCCTTATATCCAGCACTTGGGAGGCAGAGACGGGTCAGGCCTTTGATTTCAAGGCCAGCCTATCTATGTAGGAGTTCCAGAACAGCCAGGGCCACGTAATGAAATCCTGCCTCAAAACAAAAACACAGAAAACAACAAAGAAAGAAACTTCTCAGAGTTGTAGCGCCAACAGATTCCCTCCATGTAAGAACGTGCTTGGCACTTAAGAATTAAAAAGAAAGCTTTGCTGGCGTTTTTCAGGATGGTGGCTGGTTAGAGCACAGTAAGCAAGGAAAGCCGTGCTCCCGGAACCTGACTGCAGCACTGACACGGCCCTGGTGGCCAGAAGGATGAGGTCGTTGTACGCAGAGGACTCTCTGGCTGCTGTGCTAATATGGGTGACAAATGACAAGTGTGACCTCAGTGGACTGTGGAGATGATAGATGCAGCAGAACGGGTTGGATTAGGATATGCATTAAAGGCAGAGCCAGCAGGATTCTCCGATGCATGGTTGGATGTGAGCTGTAAGAGAAGGCACCTGACCAAAATGGAGTTATCATTACCTGTGGGATGCTAAGCCATTATGAGAGGAAGTCCCATGACCCCAGTTGGAATGAGTCTATAGCTAGATTATACGTAGCGATTATACGTAGCATGTGGAGCTTAAGCTGACACGTGTGCATTTCTGATTTCACACAGCTATAATGTTCCCTCAAGAACCTACAATGATTGGACAGGGAGGAGCGCCTTGGCCCATGCATTGAGTGGGCACCATTGAGCCCAACACACACACAATGCCCTGGGCTGACATATTTCAGTTAATAAGAACAGTTAACCAGAAGCAGAACTATAGAAGCCCGAAAGTCAGGCTTTCCCGGAACTAAGGACTTCGATGGATTAGGCCTTTGTTTACTTTTGGCAGATGGGACTGTCTACATGCTGAGTTTCACAACCTAAATGCTACTGCCATCATGGAGTCAGTTGTGCTAAGGGAGAAGTTCGAGTTGCCCGTGGTTTAAAATCTCCCAGTACATCACCTACAATGGACATCCAGGGGGCCTACAATGGGCTACAGAGACCTGTAATCTCCCTCTGATGTCTCTGATTCATCCTTCCCTATTCTCTTCCTTGGGCCCTGCCTCCTCACAGACTTGTTCACCAACCCTCTAAAAACGCCAGAAGCTGTCCGTGTGACAGTGTCTAATATCCCCCTCCCACATGTGGGCACGTCATGCTGTCGTCATACCCAGCAAACTCTTCCTTCCAGAAGACCACATTCTTGTTGCGGTCTCCTGCTTTTATTTTTGACTCCATAGTCACACCCCCTCAGAGTGAATCGCTGTAATTTTTACATTTTATTGTCATCCTCCCTTTGAGAGTCCTGGCAGGCAGCCTGTTCGGATTCTGTCTAAGCTCCACCCCACAGTTACCTGGCAACAGCCAGGTATGTTCCACCCCACAGTTGCCTGGCAACAGCCAGGTAGGCCTGGCCCCTCCTCTTTCTCAACCTTGCCCTCTTACTCTTGCCCTTTTGCTCCCCCTCTCTCCCCATCCCTTCCTCACTCCCTTCACCTCATCATGGCCGGCCTCTACTTCTCTCTCTTCCTCTCTGCCTTTCTCTTCCTCTGCCACCCTCTTAACTCCCCTCCCCATGCCCTGAATAAACTCTATTCTGTACCATAGCATCATGTGGCTGGTCAGGGGGAAGGGATGCCTCGCTCAGCACTCCTGCTGAGGCACCCCCTTCCCCCACACCTCACCACACCCCCATAGAACACATTCCTATATTTCTTTATCTTTTTATAATCACAACACAGCCTGCTCAGATGCACAGATGCAGTGTGAACAAAGGATTTTCATTTCATAAGTGCTGGAACAAGAGCAGAGAAGCCGGGCTATTTTCAGCAGTAAACAACCAGTCGGTAGCAGCGTTAGGAGATGACCTAAAGCAGCCCTGGTTCAAAGCCCTTTGTAGCTATAACGAGAACATAAATGTTTTCTCTGTTATACCGACATCAATATAAATGCTAATGAACACTTACAACGCACACTTGAGTTTTCCCTTTGAAGCCTGTCTTCTGCTTGGTAAGGTTATTTCTGCCCTAACAGCCCCGGCTCTGCTCACCGCAGCACTCTTCTGATTAATCTCTACTGTGTGTAGCAATGCCATGAGCAAGGCTCCAGCACACAGTGTTCATCCCTGGCCTCCATATCCGCCTTAGTGTCATTATTAGACAACATAGCTGTCTCAAGATCATTATTAAAACAGTAGCGATTTTTGTTAGACATTTAAAACTTCTATTCAAAGTCTAGACCTGATTGGAAAAACTAAAGGCTACCAAAACAGAAAAAAGAAAAAAAGAAAAAGAAGGAAGAAAAAAAGGAAAGGAAAGCAAAGGAAAGGAAAAAGGAAAAAAAAATACTGCCCTCTTCAATCAAGTAGACTTTCAAAGATAGGAAGGTCTCAACTCCCCTCCTGTTCTCCACCATGCTGCCTCACCCCCCAGATCTGTCTCAAGATTTCTTTCTGTTCAGATGTCCCTTTTCTTTCCTGTCCTGGACTTAGATGGTACCAGAGGTCGTGACTGAGGTCACACTCAATTAGAAGGTGACCAAAGCGCAAGAAAGTGACCACCCACCGTCCAGCCATCGTCCTGCCTTCTTGGGGACTTCTCCAGGAACTCTAGCAGGGCTCACAGTCCTCTCTGAGGCTTTCCTAAGATCCTCCAGTCACAGCAGGAGGAAGTCATCACTGTCTCCTCCTGAGATCACCTCATTGTTCTCTCTACCAAAGTCTCCAAGAGGACAAAGAGCTTTCCCCCCAAACCTGCCACCAGGCAAAAGACATCACCATCTCACCAGCCAAAGCATGGAGCCTCCCAGTCTCCAACCCCCAAACAAATCTCCCCAGCCACCAAAGGCACTGCCAAGCTGGGGAAAGGGTCTTCTCCATCTTTCTTCCAATCGCATCCAAAATAATTGCAGTTGCTTTTAAATTGCCTCAAATGTCTTAGGCCTTTTCAAGTCCTCTGCCTACTAGAAGAGGACTCCAGTGCAGGGAACCCGTCTTCCTAGAGGGAGTTTCTAGACTTATGTATCCCCCACTGGCTGGCTCACTAAACTCTGGTATATAAGGAAGGCTCTTGCCTGCCTCAAAAGTGATGACCCGGGAGTTCAGGTCAAAAGACTCAGGCCTGTTAACTAGCGAGGGATTTGGATTCCAAGAAGGCAGAAAAGAACAAGAAACACAGAAAGGTCAAAAGCACAATAAACATGAAAAGAAAAGCTAGATGCAGCATTGCTTGCCCATCAGCATAGACAGAAGGAAGGGTCAAGGCCTGAGGTGGAAACTTGGGGCTCAATGGAGATGCTTGCAGGAAGGGTCTGGGATCCTTGGGGAGGCTTAAGGGTGCACCCCTCCCTCCTCCCCCCCCCCCCCCCGTCCATGTTCTTAGCTGGTAATGTTTCCTATATAAGTTTTATTTGATTTCAATGTTAGTGAAATATGTTTGTATTCTTGGACTTTTACCATTTGCTGTCATTGCCGAATTGACGTTCCCTTTGTGAGAATGTAAGGGCTCTGGGCTTGTATTCCCCAACAAGCCCACAATGCATTGGTGATTCTTGCTTGTTAACACCCAGGGGGAAGTACTTTATGCCAAGAAAAATCCCCTTTTAAAAACAAAGCAGGCTGGCTGGGCGGTGGTGCACACGCCTGTAATCCCAGCACTCTGGGAGGCAGAGGCAGGCGGATCTCTGTGAGTTCAAGGCCAACCTGGTCTATAGAGTGAGTTTTCCAAATCAGCCAAGGCTGTATTTTATGACCCAGTCTCAAAAACAAAAAGAAAACAAACAAAAGAGTGGGCCCCAAATATTAAAAGTGTTCTTATTGTTCTTTAGCTGTCCCTGGCTGCCTCTGTTTTCTTTTTCTTAGTGTTTTTCCCCTTACAAATTTGAGGCTTAGTACGCATTACGTTATAATTCTCCTGACCTTGTTTATTTTGTCAGTGTGCCCAGAAACAGTTCACTTACCTTCCACAAAAAGCACAGCTTCATATTTTAATGCTGCAACTGTTCCCAGAGTCTGTGGAATCTGCTGTGACAAATCAACATTTGTGATCTGGGAGACAGAAAACAGAGTATGTTGTTTCCCAGGAAACTGGGCTTTAAAAAAAATATTTATTTATTTTTATCAGAACAGGTTGATTTAGAATTTTAGAATCATGAAATTTCATTCCATTTTACGTTTTTATTTTTCTTTTGTAATTATGTTTACTAATCTCAGAGATATCATGCAGTTGATCAAAATCTCGTTGGATAAAATGCTCTGACTCCACTGGCAATGTTGTCTTCATCCTGGGTTGCTGTGTGCAAATTTCAAAGCTCTTGGATTTGGAGGATAGAAAGGTACAGACTTTGAACTAGGGACTTATTTTAGTGTTTTACCTTTTTAAACTAAAGTTATACAAAGCTTTTGTATAAACAAAACACTGTTCTGGATTACTTTGTGTTCCAGGAAAGATCGAAAAATCCAAGGAAGGAAATATGCCCAACAAAAAACAAGAAGAAAACAGAAAACAGAATTACAAACGTAAAGCAGGTGTTCTTGAGACAAAAGCATCAGCATTTATAATATTTATATTTATGAATATTTAATTAAATTTATAATATTTATATTTACAAGAAAAGCATCATTCATAACAATAAAAGGCTTCATTTCCCTGGGATATATATCATTCTGTCTGTGCATGACTAAAAGGGCTTCACCCTGAGAAGAGGTGGGTAGTGAAAATTAGGAAGCCTGTTGTCAAAATGCGTGAGGCTAACTGCTGCAGCCGTGCTCCACCAGAAAACTTCTTACTGCAAAACCCTGCAACTGTCTGGGGTACCCAGAGTAAGTGATGGAACGGCCTAGGTGAGGCTCAGGGAGCACCATAGAGAGAGAGTAAGAGCCAGAGGACTGGTGGTGCAGGTGTGCAGTGAAAAGATGTCTTCTGGGCTGGAGAGACATGGCTCAGCGGTTAAGAGCACCGACTGCTTTTCCAGAGGTCCTGAGTTCAATTCCCAGCAACCACATGGTGACTCACAACCCTCTGTAATGGGATCTGATGCCCTCTTCTGGAGTGTCTGAAGATAGTGACAGTGTACCCATATACGTGAAATAAATATAGCTGGAGTGAGTGGGGCCAGAAAACAAAAGGGGGGAAAACAAAGATGTCTTCTGACCAGGCACGTGGCTTTAATCCCAGCACTTAGGAGGCAGAGATGGTTAGATCTCTGAGTTTGAGGCCAGCCTGGTCTACAGAGTTTGTTCCAGGACAGTCAGGGCTACACAGAGAAACCCTGCCTCAACCCCCTTCCCCCCCAAAAAGAAAAAACAAAAAGATGTCTTCTGGACATGACATAGCTATTACACTCATGAACTCACTGAAGCTAAGATTATCTGCACAAGATCTGTACAAGATTGGGCCTGCTGGCATTTACCCAAGTTGAATGAGGGTCCCATGAGACCCATGAGAGACTAATGGCTGTTAATTGTCACTGGGTATCCTGGTTAGGTTTCTATTGTTGGATAGAACACTGATCAAAAGCAACTGGGAAGCCTGGCGGTGGTGGTGCACGCCTGTAATCCCCAGCACTTGGGAGGCAGAGGCAGGCGGATTTCTGAGTTGCAGGCGGATTTCTGAGTTCGAGGCCAGCCTGGTCTACAGAGTGAGTTCCAGGACAGCCAGGGCTATACAGAGAAATCCTGTTTCAAAAAAAAAAAAAAATCAAAACAGCAACAACAACAAAAAGCAACTTGGAGAGGATTCACTTAGCTTACTTGTTCCAGTCACAGTCCAACATGGAGGGAGGCCAAGTGTGGTGGTTTGAATAGGTTTGGTCCGGTAGATTCATGTGCTCAATGCTTGACCCCAGGGAGTGGCATTATCAGGAGGTGTGGCCTTGTTGAAGGAGTGTGTCACTGTGCTGGTAGACTTGAAGGTCTCTTATGTTCAAGCTCTGCCCAGTGTGGAATCAGAGCCTCCTCCTGATTGCCTGTAGATCAAGATGTCGAACTCTCAGCTCCTCCTCCAGGTCCATGTCTGCCTGCAGGCTGCCATACTTCCTGCTGTGATGGACTGAACCTCTGAACCTGTGAGCCAGCCCCAGTTAAATGCTTTCTTTTATAAGAACTTCTTTGATTACTGTGTCTCTTCACAGCAATACAACCTTAACTAAGACACTAAGGTAGGAACCTGGAAGCCAGAATTGAAGAAGAGACTGTAGAGGAATGCTGCCCAATGGCTCAGCCTGGTTTTTTTTTTTAACAACCCAGGAGCACCTGCCCAGGAGTGGCACCTCACACAAAGGATTGTTCCCTATCAATTAGCAATCAAGAAAATGCCTCACAGACTAGCCTACCGGTGATCTGACAGAGACCTTTTCCCAACTGAGGAGGTTCGTCTCATTTTGTAGCTGTATCAGGTCAACAGAAAACCCAACAGAACTGAAGCTGGTAGAAAGCAAAGCTGGGATAATCTCACTGGAATCAGGAAAGTATGCTATTCCTAAAACCAAGCAGCCAGCTCCACATTATTTAACAGGTGAGTCTTAGCAAAACTTTGAGATTTTGTAGCCTAGAAGGATGTGAACATGTTCCTCAAACCAGATGGTAGCTGTGGCACCAATATAACCATTTTAACAATATGGAAAATTCCAGATGGTAACATTCTTGCAGAAATATACAGATGGTCAAAAGCAGTTGTAGAGAAGTGGGCATCATGGCATGAGTTTGTAATTTCAACTCTAGGAGTCAGAGGCACAAGGATTGCCACCAGTTTGATGCTAGCCTAGTCTATCTTGCTCAGTTTACCTAGTTCCAGGACAACCTGGGCTACATACAGAGACCCTGTCTCAAAACAATAATAGCAACAAAAACACAGGAAAGATGCCTGGCCGAACTGTGCATTATAGACATAACAGCATACAGCATGTGGTTGTAAAAAATATATGCTGGGAAATGTTAATGAGGACTTGGGAGAATCCGGATCTCTAATGTGTTGCTGAGGGACTATGACCTAGCTGCTTCATCCGCATGGACATGCCAGAGCCTCTGTGTAAATGTTGGTACATAGATATCGTTCATTGTTCTTAATTAATAAAGGCAATGCCTTTAACTAGCAAACAAAAGTATACTTGTGCAAACCTCTATGATGGACTGTTAGTTGGTGTCTTAGTTACTTTTCTATGGCCGGGAAGAGACACTATGGCCCAGAGAACTTATGAAAGAAAGCGTTTAATATGGGGAGCTTGCTTTCAGTTAATAATGACCATCAGGACAGTAGCTGGCAGCAGGAAGGCAGCCATGGTGCTGGATTGAGCGGTAACTGAGAGTTTACATCTGATATACAAACCCAAGGTGAGAGGGAGGGGAGGGAGTAAAAGGAAGAGGGAGGTGGGGGGAGAGGGGGGAGAGAGAGAGCCCACCCCTAGTGACAGCTCCTCCAACCAAGCCACGCCTCCTAATCCTTCCCCAGCCGTTCCACCAGTTCTCATTCAAACCACCACAACGAGCAATCCAAAGGAACGAGGGATGGCACACGCGACAACATGGATGGACCCTGATGAGACAGACATGTGACGACATAGATGAACGCTGAGAGCATGTAAAGTGAGAAGAGCCAGACACAACGGAAGTGCACACGATAAGTTTGTGTATCACATGACAGAGTAACTCACCTCAAGGTATGCACTTTACTCTTGCACTAAAGGACCCTGGTATGTAAAAGAATGCCCAAAACAGTTGTGTTCCCAAACCGTGAGCAAGAATGAACCCGGGTACCAGAGCTCTGAGTAAGAAAAAAATCAGTCTGGCTCACTTTTATTAAATTCATCAGGCAAAATGAATCCTGTATTATCTCAGAACATACACATACACACACACACACACACAAACACACACACACACATATATATGTATGTATATATTATAAGTTCCATGTGCTTATGTTTACATATTAAGTGCATTAAATATTAAAATAAGACACTGAAGAGAAAAGATGAGCAACAATTGTTACCCTAAGTTTGGACACAGCTATACCCGTGCATATGCGGTGGTGTCTCTGGGGGTGGGGACAGCCAGCCTGCCCAGTGCTTAGGGTGTTAGGAAGAAAGACTCAGTTGCCTCACCTCTGACCCACCATTCCCGTTCCTTAGTTTCTAGAAGGAAAAAGACATTCTGACAATAGCTTATGGTTTTTGTCATTTGATGGGAATCTTAGCCCCAAGCCTTTGTCCTAAGGAAAAAGAGGCCATAGTGAGAGAGAGAGAGAGAGAGAGCCAGAGCAAGTGAGAGAAAGAGGGAGAGGGAGAGAGAGGGAGAGAGAGGGAGGGGGAGAGGGGGAGAGAGAGAGGGAGAGAGGAAGAGAGAGAGGTGTCAGAGAGAGGGAGAAGGAGAGGGAGAGGCACTGGGTTGGCATAACAGTTTATATTCTAATACTACATGCTGGCTTCCAAGATTTGGAGTCTGCAGGTAGCCTGAGGGACCCTGCCCCCAGTTAAGTCTGATTGGTAAAGATGCCATCAACCAATAGCCAATAGCTAGGGAGAAGAGATATAGGCAGGGATGAGGTTTCCTAGGCCAGAGACCATGAGGAGAGAAGGAGAAGGAGAGAGAGAGAGAGAGAGAGAGAGAGAGAGAGAGAGAGAGAGAGAGAGATAGAAAGCATCAGAGAGCCGCCATGGGCTAGGGGCACAGAGAACATGGCCCAAAGGACTGCCTAATTAGAACTAAGAGCAGCCCACAGGAAACACAGTAAAGTAATAACAGGTTATGGATAGGAGGTAGATTCTGACAGCATGGCGCGTGGGTCTCTATAGGTACACAGCTACTGAGCTGCTTAAGACATATTAAAATGTAAATGCTGTGTGTGTGTCTTTCATCTGGGAACATAGGCAGTCTAAGAGGGGAAGCGACCCTGCAACGGGATTTTTAACCTTTTTTTTTTTTTTTTAATTTTTGGTTTTTCGAGACAGGGTTTCTCTGTGTAGCCCTGGCTGTCCCGGAACTCACTCTGTAGACCAGGCTGGCCTCGAACTCAGAAATCCGCCTGCCTCTGCCTTCCAAATACTAGGATTAAAGGCATGTGCCAACACCACCGAGCGGCAATGGGATTTTTAAAATATTTACTATAGTGTGTGAGTTCATGGCTCCTTAGTTAGAGCTTGGGCAATAAACAAGGAAGCAGGAGCCAACACATGGCCTCATTTCCAAGGGTATTGTGATGGTTCATATGTGATTGGCCCAGGGAGTCACCCTATTAGGAGGTGTGGCCTTGTTGGAGTAGGTGTGTCACTATGGGTGTGGGCCTAAGACCCTCACCCTAGTTGCCTGGAAGTCAGTCAGTCTTCCACTAGCAGCCTTCAGATGAAGATGTAGACCTCTCAGCTCCTCCTGCACCATTTCTGCCTGGATGCTGCCATGTTTCTACCTTGATGACAATGGACTGAACCTCTGAGCCTGTAAGCCAGCCCCAATTAAATGTTGTCTTTTATAAAACTTGCATTGGTCATGGTGTCTGTTCACAGCAGTGAAACCCCCAACTAAGACATGTATTAGCCATCGAAATAATGTGCTATCAAAACAGAAATGTGTCAATTGAACTGACTAGGGCCCTGAACTAAACCCATAGGCCTGATGTCTGTTCTTCACAAGCTGATGGGAATGCAACAGGAAAGGGACACCTTCCTGTGAAAATGGTGTTTGGAAAGCTGGGTGTCCTCATGCAGAAAACCAAAATGGCATCCAGCACTCACGCAGTCACACACATACATATACACATACACGTGTACACACACACACACACACACACACACACACACGCACGCACACATACATATATACACGCACATGCACATATGTACACACACATGCACGCATGCGCACACACATACATATGCACGCACACGTGTACACACATACACACGCACGCACACATACATATATACACGCACATGCACATGTGTACACACACATGCACGCATGTGCACACACATACAGATGCACGCACACGTGTACACACACGCGCGTGCGCGCACACGCACATATGCACAAATTCTCAAAGTGGATTACATGCTCGCAAGTGTAAGATCTGAAACCATGAAACTCCCTGGACAAGATGGGAAAATCTTTGCAGGGGTTTCATTCATGATTTCATGCACTTCCTCACAGTATAAGAAACAAAAGCAAAATGGGTTGGGTAGGACCTTGCCAATCTACAAAGGTTGAGTTCAGCCGTGGAGACAGCAGAAGAGCCCACAGAACACAAGAAAACACTGTCAAGCTGATAAGGAGTTAATACTAGAAACATATAACTGACAAACTCAGTAGCCAAGAAACAAGCCAACTGAAAACGAGCCAACAGCTTCAGGAGACATTTCTTAAAAGATGACGTGATGGGCAATGAGGGGCTTAGCTGCTGGGAGATGGCTCAGTGGTTAGAGCACTGCTGCTCTGGTGGGGGACCGGGTTCAGTTCCCAGCACCCACACTGTGGTTCACAACCACCTGTAAGTACAGCCCCAGGGGGATATGACGTCCCTTTCTGGACTCTGAGGACACTGCGCACATGTGGTGCACATACATAAATGCACGCAAAACACTCACACTCATAAAATAAAACAGATCTTCTAAAAATTCAAAAAAAAAATTAAGCAAAGGGAAAAAACTGGGCAACAAGCACAGAGAAAGAGGCAAGGGGGCCATAAATCAAAGAGCCCCTGTCTCGTAGCTCCTCGGGTGTGGGAGACCAAACTGTGGGAAACCAGACTTTCATCAGCTCCCACCCTGAAAATCCACTGACCCTTTGTTGGGACCCGAACCACCCCCTCGGTAAACACAAGGCTGATTGTGGGAACCAACTGGTCCTTATCTTGGATAAACACCTGCGGTTGTTAGGAGGAACCAGCATTCCAGAAAAAACTGCAAGATGTCTCAAGCCTGCCGCCAGCATCCGCCCCAGATGTCCTCCCCTCCCCCTCAGCCCCTCCTCATCTCCCTTCCCTGTGGGCTTCTAACCAGGCCTTCAGCCTTTCAATAAACAGACCTTGACAAGACTCCCGCTTTGCTTGATCTCGCTCTTTGCTTTTCCCGCCTGTTTCTCTTTCAGGCTTGGTCCTCCTCGACCCCCCCACCCCCCCCCCCCCCATCCCGAATAACTAGGTCCCAAGGGCCGCAGGTGAGCTGGCGAGCTTGTGCAGAGATGGGATTGTAAGGTGCCACAGACGTGATGGGAAACAGTGTAGAGATTCCCTCGAAAGTAAATGAATAAAAATAAACCTGCCCTGTGTTGGGAAACACCACTTCTGGGTAGTCATACAGAGTAAATGAAATGTTGAAGATCTGCCGTGCTTGTAGCAGCACTATTGACAGCAACCGGGGTCTGGAAGGCACCTGCAAGTCCACCAACAAAAGGACAGATAGAGAACATGCAGCGGGCACGTGATGGGCTGCTATTGGCCTCAGCCTTAAGGAACGCCATCAGTGTATAGACGGCAGTGACTGACCTGGGGATGCGTTCGTTATCAGAAGTGCAACAAGCCAGACGCGACAGTCATTTCTATGTGTGACATAAGAGAGCGGGTCTTGGGCAAACAGACAGAAGAATGGCTGTTTCTGGGCACCAGGAGAAAGGGGAAAGGGTGGCTATGGATGTATCCCGGGGGCGCAAAGGTCAGTTGCGGTGGATTCGTGTGCCCTGGAGCTCTAACATACTGTGTGGCAGGTGTGCTTAACGTTGGCTTGAAACATTGTCAAGAGCTGATCTCTCCACTGTTTACCTCCCCATACATACCCTGTGCGAGCTCTCTCTCTCCCTCCCTCCTTCCCTCCCTCCTCCCTCTTCTTCTCCCTCTCTCTCACACAGACAGACAGACACGCATGCAAGCACACACACACACACAGGAACTAGCCACTGGCTGTGTTAATCACTCGGTGGTTTGTAGCTTACTTGACAGTAAATGTGTCTATGAAAACGTATCTAACAAGATCAGTATTTTATCCATCGCGTGTGCTTTTCAACCTGTGAGAATAAACTGGGGCAAATCCAACCTTCTGTCTGGTCTCTATCCGTAATACAGGTGCTATTTCACAGTGAGGACGACCTGGGCAGGCTGTGGCTTCCGGTGTCGGCTCCCTGCTGCTCCTCTGTGCCCTGCTCGGGGGTGGGGAGTGGGGCGGGGGGCCTTCTTTACTGCCCAGGCCCCTCCGTCTGTGTACTGGGACACTGTACTCTCCCACAGTGGCTTCTCTGGCTGTGTGCTCCCTTGCCTGGTCCAGGGAGCACGAACAGCTTTTGCCATTCTCCTGATGTTTTGTTTTTCCTTCGTTGGGCCGTGGTTTGAATAAGTGCTTCCATTTTGCCCTTTCTCGGCTACTGCGCTTCTTAACGTGACGTGACACTCGCTGAACAAATCTCTTAAGAATCTTCACACAATTATCGATGTTTTAGGTGTAAACGCCAAGGTTGACAAACCCTTCTGAGAAACTTAATTAAAAACTGAATATGCTTAGTTGAAAAATTGAGAAGTGGTATTTCATTTGCTCCCAAATATATTTACATATAAAGAGGATGTCTTCTGATGCTGGAACTCAAGAGATACTGAGCTTTTAGGATTCAAATTATGCAGATTCAATGGAATTCAACCATTTGGATCTCCATGCTCCTGAGGTTGCTGGGAAGGGGCACAGCATCAGCCTGTGCTGAGCTACAGGCTGTGTGGAAGCAAGGAGTCCCCTGCAGTGGGTTATTCTGCCCCGTCTGGACTTGTGATTGTCTCCAGCTGGGCCCAAGGCGATGAGATTAGTAAGAGATCGCCAGTCAATACATTGGCACTTTAAGCCTAGCTGTTCGAGCAGTTATAGCTATGAGCATGAAGCTGGCATTCTGTCAGGTAGATGCACCCGGCTTCTAGAAAAGCAGCTTTATCATTCCACAAGGCCTGTTGTGCTGCTTATTAGAACATGATTAGATCTGTTGCCAACATCATACGGACACTGACTGCTAGAGCAGTCATCTCTGCAGAGCTGGAGAATCAGAGTTCTGGGCACAAATGGTCCGTGTGTGGTAAGAAGAGCTCTGATGTTAGTAGGGATGATTGCTGTGGCTGCATTTTTAACACTGATGCTGTTTTCTGAAGTGTCTCAATCTGTCTCTAAGACCCTGCTATCAAACAAGAGCGGGAACCACACACACACTCACACACACACACACTCACACACACACACACACACACACACACACACACACACACGTTTCCTTAGAGCCCAGCTCCAAGGAGGCTTAGGTCTTTTGTGATTATTCTTTAGGGCTCTGTTCTTTGTTTCACACATTAGGAACAGAACAGACAGAATGCATACATAATACGTATTGAGGGGGGTGTCGTTCAATTGCCTTAATGGTATATATAGCCTGGGTACTTGAGCAATGGCTGTCACCACCCTGGGAAGGCCAGTAGTTACTGGGTCTGTAGGGCTGAGTGTTTCAGTCCCAGTCTGCTGCTGAAGGCCTCGAGGCTTCATGGGAGCCACTGCTGTCAGATCTGTGTTTGGAAGGCTGAAAAAGCGGGGTTCCGTGTCAGAGAAGAAAGTAACAGCAGTATTGGTGAAGGCAGAATAGATGTGGTCCCAGCAAGGCGCAAACAGGATGGCGAGGAGTAGCAAATAGAGCTTTTCCCCTTAGAAGGCCCTGCCCACATTTAGGGTGGGTCCCCTCCAGGGGTGCCGCTAGGCTTAGCTTTGAGTTGCTTCCTAGTCAGGTTGATAATTAACAGTGACTACCACACATTCTAACAACAAACCATGACAGGGCACGGGCTGCAAACCAGGTCAGTTCCCAAGTCTGTCAAAAATAGATTTGTTATCTCCGACGTGATGGCCCACACCTTTAACCTCAGCACTGGAGAGGCAGAGAGGCAGAGAGGCAGGTGGCCTCTGAGTTCCAGGCCAGCCTGGTCTACAGAGTGAGTTCCAGACCAGTCAGAGCTAGATAGTGAGACCCTATCTCAAAAGCAAGCAAGCAAGGAGAGCATAATGGTAAGCATCTTAGACTATAACATCCAAATGTAAAATAGTTTCCATAAGATGAATAGTTGGCCAGACAATAGAGTTAGATTAACCAGGAATAAGACTGCATTTGTGTCTTAAGGTTTTGATGGCTAGAGATCCTGGAAATATAAAACAATAAAGTATAAAATTTTATATGTTAATTTATATTTAAATTAATATTTAATTATTATAATACTAATTATTAGTTTATAATTAATATATAATATAATTATATTATATATAAATTTATATTTACATAATTATATAATTATATAATATAAAACATAAATATATTAAATATTACATTATATTATATTATATTATATTATATAATTATATACTGATACTTTAGTTAATATTTAATTAATATTTATGTATTTATATAAAATGTTTTATAAATAGAAAATCTATCTTTCATATTACAAAATATAAGATATAAAGTTGTAACGCTTTTCTCCATTACAGTCCTCATCTGTAAAGTGGCTAATTTGATCCTAGAAAACCCATTTGTTGGCTTAAACAAAGACGACATAGTCTATGCAACCAAACACTCTTTCTTGAGCTAACTCATGGCCTGTAGCCAATGACAAATAAGTGATCACAGGTGTTGCTGGGCTAGCAGACTTAAAAAAGAACAACACATTGGCAGGAATGACAACAGTTCTTTTTGGTGAGTGAGTCCCAGATCTTTTGGGGCACACATTTGCGCATGATGTACCTTTCAATTTATGGAAAACATTAAACTTATTAAATAAAATTAGCTTGTGTATGTGTTTGTTCAGAGAGGTAGTGATGTATTTAATGTTACTCTGGTAACTAGAATGTACATTTTCTGCTATTGGTCACTATATGATTATCTTTTTATGTTTCTAGATACATTCCCAGCAGGATTGTGTTTGAGTGTATGTTGTGGGAGTGTGTGTGGTGTGAGTGTGTGTTGTATGAGTGTGTGAGTATGTGGGTGTGGGTGTTTTGTGTGTGTGCATTTATGGGTTTTATTTGGTGACTGGAAGTCTTGCTGGGATATATTTACAAAGCGTTCCCAATTTCTGTTGGTTTTTCAGATGAAATTGCAGTGTGCATCTTATACCTCAGGTGTGTGTGATTCTCCCACTCAGGTTTTATTATTATTTTATTATTATTATCATTATCATCATTATTATTATCCTCTTATATATTACATCTGGACTGCAGTTTCCCCTCCCACCACCACTCTTCCCTCTATTTCTCTCCCATTTCCCCTTTCACCCACAGGGATTTTTTTTTCCTTTTTGAAACAGGGTTTCTTTCTATAGCCCTATCTGTCCTGGAACTCACTCTGTAGACCAGGCTGGCCTTGAACTCAGAGATTCACCCATCTCTGCCTCCCGAGTGCTGGGACTAAAGGTGTGTGCCACCACTGCCTTTCTTTACCCACAGGGACCTTAATGCAGTGAAATTTGGGTTTTTATGGCTCCAGGTGGAATGAGTTCCCAGCTAGCACATTAGAATGCCCCTTCTGAGGAGGATCATGGTGGAAGCTGGAGCTGATTGTAAGAACCTTAAATTTGCAGACTGTAAGTCAGACTCAGATACAGTTTCTGCTTCGGTAGAACTGAGGTTTGCATGGTGAAGGTATGTTGCATACTGAACAAAGAAATGAGAAATATTCAGCAGAATCTGGACTAGCCCTGGAGGGGAGGATACTTTATTTTTTTAAAAGATGTATTTATTTATTATATGTAAGTATACTGTAGCTGTTTTCAGACACCCCAGAAGGAGTCAGATCTTGTTACGGATGGTTGTGAGCCACCATGTGGTTGCTGGGATTTGAACTCAGGGCCTTCAGAAGAGTAGACAGTGCTCTTAAGCGCTGAGCCATCTCTCCAGCCCGATAATTTATTTTTTAATTTTAAAAGATGCATTTGTGTGTATGGGTGGTTGCGGCGTGAGTGTCATGAGTATGTAGTGCCTGGGTGTCAGAGATGCAGGAACTGGACTTAGAGATGGTTGTGAGCCACTTATGTAGGTGCTGAGACCCAATCCCAGGTTCCAAGGCTCTGAACTGCTGAGCCATGTCTCCGGCTTCCAGGAAGGAAGGATAATTTAAGGATTACACTTCTCCTGGATTCCTAACTCCGTGTTCTGCCACAGGTGCCAGCTCAGCCATTTGTGCTGTGAAGTGGTAGGGTTTGTTACACTTGGTCTCCTGAAAAGCCACATTCTTACCTACAGAGGATCCGAACATCGCGCAGGGAGCTGTGTCACTAGCATAGCCTGAAATACAACTTGTTTGTTTTTTGTTCGTAAATAATGTACCTGAATTGCGAATACTGAACAAGGTTGCTCTGGGAAGCAGAGGCGCCCATAGCTGAGTGCACTAGAAAGCTCTTGTGAGGGCCACATGGATGCGTGAGATATCTGGGGCCACTGTGTCAATGAAGAAATTACGGTCCAAACCCACCTGCACATGTAACTCTGAGTGGCTAGTCTCCTGGGGTCGTTCAGTGATGCTTTTTTTCATTTGAAGTTATATGGACAGCTTCTCACTCATGCCTCTGACGAAACTGAGAAGCAGAAAGAGCAGCAGGCTCGAATTCTTTTGATTTTCACATAAAATGACTTTTGTATTTTAGTCAGATATTTGAAAAGAGTGAGTGGTCGGGAATCACCATCTGGCATATTTGTAAATGGACAGTGACACAGTTTCTTTCAGGTGGCCTGCAGAGAGGGAAGAGCTGGAGCGAAGCCCCCAGAAAGCAGGTCTCTGACGGCAGCTCCGTGCTCCTGTGCATGTTAGGCAAACAGCGTAGCAGTGCTCGGCATCCTCAGCCTGTGCCGCTCCGAAGCTGGGCGGCTGTCCTTCCTCTTGGTCTCCTGGTGCTCATGGGTTTAAACTTGGTGTAAGCAGCAAAGGAATGGGGTGCGGGGTGGACCACCATAGTTAGAATCTGTTCCTGCGAGCCACCCTGTTTAACCTCCGTTTACATGTAACCTTAGCAATGCACTATTTTCAAACAGCTTGATAAGACACCTTATTTAATATATATTATTGACTCGCTAAGGCTGAACTAAAGGTCAGTAGCACTAACTCATTCTTAAAAGACGTTTCTAGAACACACACTTCGTCTCCACTAGGCATACCCCAACTTTCTTGCACCTAGAAACACGAGACACTGTGGTTGGGAGATATTTGAAGAAATATTTTTATTAATTCTTAGAGAATTTCATACAATGCCTTCCCCCCACCCCCACCCCAAGGCATTTTGGCTCTTTAATGTTGGAGATGGGAAGAAAGCGTCGCTGAGCGGTTGGCTCTGGGGACTCCTCAGGCCGTACAGTTCTCAAAGTCTCTCTAGCATCATGTGGATATGGGCCTTGAATCCTTGAAGGTGAGGCTGCTACTGAGCTCTCTGTGGAAAAAACTCTTTTAGTCAATGAAGAGACTTGAGAGCTTTAGGCAGTGTCAACTCCAGGGGAAAAAAAAATATCCCAGGGCCACATAGATGCGTGAGATATCTGTGACCACTGTGTCAATGAAGAAATTACAGTCCAAACCCACCACCTGCACATGTAATCCTGCGTGGTTAGTCTCCTGGGGTCGCTATATGATGTTCTTTTCTGTTGAAGGTATATGGTCAGCTTTTCACTCATACACCTTTTCTCGACGGCCCAGCACCTTTCAAAACAGGTTCACCCCCCCCCCCACCACATATAGAAGACTCACTGTTGCGGGGGCGGGGGTGGGGGTGGGGGTGGCGTTGCCATGATGGGCTTCTGGGACCACCAGCAATAACTCGTACAATGTATTTTGATCATACTCATCTCCCACTCCTGCTAACTCCTCCTAAACTCACCACCACCTTCCTGCCCTCCCCTCCCCAGACTACACTGCCTCTGCTTTGTTTTGGTCCTGGGTATGGGACCATCCACTGTGGTCCTGACTACCAAGGACCACACCCTTAAAAACGGATTCTCTTTCTCCAGAAGCCATGTACCAATGGCTAGTCAGAAGTAGGGGATCAATAATCCCTTCCCAGTCCATGCAGAATGTTGACTGCTTGGACTTGTTGGCTTGGGTTTGTGTAGACAGCCACAGCTGCTGTGAGTCTGTGAGTCTAGAAGACTCTGGCTTGCCCCGGTCCTCTCAGACTTCTGGGTTTTCTTTTCCTCTTCCGCCACAGTGCTTGGGAACCATTTACAATAGTGATATTGTCGAGAAAAGCCACAAAAATGCAAAAGGTGTGACATTGAATAGCCCGTGGGTGGGTGTAAAGCTCACATCTCTCGCTGAACAAGGTTGGCTTCTGAGATGTCTGCACCATTGCGCATGTCCCCGAAGGTCTTCAGAGACTCGGGGACAGATACATTTTAGTGGGGGGAAAAGTTCCTCCAAGCGCGGTATGCAAATAATCAAGGCCAGGGTCTTCAGCCTCTCCTTGTACTCAGTGAACTAGAGATTTCCGGACTTCTAAAAGGAGTCAACCATGTAGTGTGGAGGAGCCAGTGGCATAGAGTTCTCTGGTCTTTCTCTGCCTCTCCTACCTTCGCTCCAGCCTCACCTCCTGACCTCGTCCTGCCCACAGACACAGCCCTCCAGTTTCCCAGGGAGCCGCGGTCGGTTCTGCAATTCTCTAACCTGAGTCTGCAGGACTTGCCCTAAGACATACAGTTCATCCTGCCTGGTTTAAGGGGCCACTAAATCTGGTCTCTAAATCTGGCCTTTATCTCTTAGCACCTCATCCTCCGCGAGGGCAGCAGATGAAGACCCTGCCTTCCTCACTTCCTTACACCATGGCTGTAATCTTGAAGGGAGTGCGCATGCTCATTATTTGGGGCCTCTCTACCTAGCGCATTGCTCTCTGAGTGTTTGTTGAGCCAATGGGGTGGGGGGCGGGGTGCACTTAGGTTTCTCTAAGTACCGGATACGGGTAGCCCCATTTTAGAGGTTATTTCATGACTTCACTGAAGTCCAATTTTCTTTCCTCACGTAGGGAGAAAGTGATTTTGGCATTTAAACGGCGTAATTTCAGTATTGATTCTTGAGCCTTTGTCCACATCATCACATTTCCCCAGGCGTTTTCTTATCCTGGTATGGTTGGGAGCGCCTCTGTTCCCTCCTTTCTCTGGCATCCAGGATGGTGCACAAGCAGCGGCCTACGAGGGCAAAATAGATCCGTTTTCTCATGCAACTGTCTCACTGTGGGGTGCAAGTGTATTTGTGCATAACTCTGAGTGTGTGTGTGATGAGCGTGTGTGATGTGTGTTTGTGTATGCATGTATGTATGATGTGTGTCTCTGTGTGTGTATGATGTGTGTGATGTGTGTGTATATGGTGTGTGTGTATGATATGTGTCTGTGTGTGTATGATATGCGTGTGATGTGTGTGTATGTGTGTGTATATGGTGTGTGTATGATGTATGTGTGATGTGTGTGTATGATGTGTATATATGATGTGTGTGTGATGTGTGTGTATGTGTGTGTATATGTGTGTATATGGTGTGTGTGTATGATGTGTGTCCGTCTGTGTGATGTATATGTGTGTGTATATGATGTGTGTGTATGTGTGTGTGATGTGTATGTGTGTGTTTATGGTGTGTGTGTAAGATGTGTGTTTGTGTGTATGATGAGTGTGTGGTATGTGTGTGTATATGATGTGTGTGATGTGTATGTGCGTGTATATGGTGTGTGTATGATGTGTGTGTGTGTATGGTGTGTGTATGTCTGATGTGTGTCTGTGTGTGCATGATGTAAATGTCTGATGTGTGTGTATGGTGTGTGTCTGTGTGTGTGAATGATGTGTGTGTATGTGTGTGTATATGGTGTGTGTATGATGTGTGTCTGTGTGTGTGTATGATGTGTCTGATGTGTGTGTCTTTGATGTGTGTATGGTGTATGTGTGTCATGTGTGTCTGTGTGTGTGCCTGATGTTTGTGTATGATGTGTGTGTGTGTGTGGTGTGTGTATGTTGGTGCTAGTGGTTCTGAAAAACTGTTTTCTGACCTCAAATTCAAGTCCAGAGTTCTCCTTTTCTATCTACAAATGGTTCCTGAGTTACCTTAGTTTACAGGTAGCTCCTGACCTCACGCTTCTGGGCTTGGGTTCTTGTTCCATCTTAAAGATGAAAACCAGGTGGTGGTGGGGGTGTGTGTAAAGTTCCCTTGGCTCTCAGAGTAAATGAATTATTAAGAAATGGGTGTGGTCCACTTCAGTTTTCCCATGCCGTGCATGGAGCAAGGAGGGAACTGTGGACCGTTGCCTTCCTCATGCGATGTGTGGGTGCTTCCCTCTGAGAGGAGACAGAGTACAGAGCTTCTGCCCTCTCTGACAGGTCAAGTGTCGAAGCCTACTAGGAGGCCACCAGTGACATTTTGCCATGGGCAAAATGGGGATTAAGTGATTCAGAGCAGGGTGGCAGAAGGTGGGGTGGGGATGACTCCCAGGGCCCTTTGTCCCCAAATATTTACCTCACTCATGCTGATTCTCTTATCCCAAGACTTTCTTTACTGAAAGGGTCTTTTGAGAGTCCCTCTCCTTAGTGAGCTGCCTTAATGGTCTCAGTTGTATGTTCTTTCACTGTATATACTAACACACACACACACACACACACATTATTTTCTACACTTTTTAAAACTAGTTTAGCAATGAAAGGTAAAATGAGCATTCATCCATCTTTATTCTGTAACCGCTTTACCGTGGATCTTTGCTGTTACAGATACCATCCAGGTGCCCTTGTTCAGCCCGAACCCTTCCACTTTCCCCCCAGTAGTTGCTAGGGATCCATTTATCCACTAACTCCATGCCCTAAAGTCTCTGTTGATCCCTGTCAGTACAGAGCCATATTAGGGAGTCATACCTTGGTAGGAACTTGACATTGGCCAAGGACAATCCCTGGCTTCAGGCAGGAATCTGACTTTAGGGCATAATAGGGAAGTAGGTTAAGGCAGGAATTTTTATCCTAGGGTGGAGAAGCTCTGTGAAGGTTAAGCTCTTTGTTCCTCCAGGTCTAGGAATTCCTGAATTAAGCAGGTGACCCACCCGGCTAAGAAGCAGTCTAGACGAGGACCTCCAGGAGAAGCTAGACAACTTCCACCGGAACTCAGCCCAGAGTTTGGGGGGGAAGGGTTTGCCCAAACTGTTAAAAGGTCTGACCGCCATTAAAGTTTCGGCCTCGATCAGTGAAATATTGTCCTGGCCCTTCTTTATTTTCGCCCCTTCCCCATCTATCCCTCAGCTTCTGTTCCAGCAAATCAGTTCGTAATAGCTGCAGGCAGCTATGGAATACAACACCTGTCTTTGTCAGCTTGCTGCCCTTCTTCCCATGGATGCCTTTCTGACATGGAACCTGGAATGTTAAACCAAATCCATGACTTTTCATTGTCTTTTTGTTTTCTGAGTCAGGGTCTATGGAGCTCAGACTGGCCCCAAACTCACAAAGTTCTGCCTATTAGCTCTGCCTTCTGTGATGGTATTAAAGGCATATCTACCATGTGTAACTCATTAAAATGTCTGTCGTAGTTGTTGTTGATCACCCAAGGAAAAACCAAGCAATATTAGACAGGTATTTCTGCTACCGCACTGCACACTCAGCTCTGCTTTGGAAGGGTCTTAGTCCTTTGGGCTGTCTGACAAACTGAGTAGCTGGAATACAATTTGGAGGCCCGGAAGTCTGAGCTTCAGGTGACGGTGGCTCTGTTGGCTATTGGGGGCCCACTTTCTGGATCTATACCAGCTCTTCAAATGGCACAGACAGAAAGGAGTTACCCGGGATGTCTTTTATAAGAACATTATTAATAACTCATTAAAATCATCTCCTAAAGTCTTCGCTTCCGTGACCATCATGCTGTGGGTGAAGATTTAACATATAAATCTGGGAAACGCGCACATTGCACCCGGCAGCTGGGACTTCAAACATTTCTTTAGTGCAAGGGAAGAAATCACAGCACACCAGGAAAGTCAGAGCTCACTCTTCAAAGGTATTTTTAGATAACATTTCTAGACATTTGGAAGATCCCAATTATATTGCCTCATCAACTTCATTACATAAGTACAAGATGAAGAAAAAAATAAAAAGGAGGGCATGGCTGCTCCTAGGTACAGTGGAAGAAAAGGTTTATTGTAGATATGAGGGAAAGCGTAGCTAGAGGCAGGGACATCTGGGGGAGTCCAGAGTGAACAGGATGTGAGGAGAGGGGACCAAGAGGTCAGGAGTGTAAATGGTTTGGGGGTGGGGGGAGGATAAATACATCAGAGTAGTCAAATGGCTGGATCATCTGGGGAGAGCCAAGGGGAAATGCAGTCCTCTCTGGAGCAGTCAGTCCTACCCTGTAACAGGGAGGAGCTGAGGATTCTGGGAGAACCTGGTGGCCAGAGTCTGTTTTGATGCATGAATAAGTACCTCAGTTGGCCTTTGTCCCTGGTTTGAGAGCTAACAAGCCCTATCCCTTAAGCCATACTACGGACATCTTCATGGGTTCAGCTGGGCCTGCACATGAAGGTTCATTACAGATGGTCTCTTTGACGATTGGTCTTCCCTCCTAAAAGGAGGAAGGAGTGAAGGTCCCAGTACCCTGATCCGAGCATCCAGACACCCCTCCCAACCGGTTGTATGCGATTCTGCCCTTAGTACACATGGCTTTGGAGTCTCAGGGAGTGGGTAGAGTATGTAAGCTGAGGCCAGAAGGAAGGGGTTCCATCTACCCATCCAGGGGTTCACCATCCATAGTGGGTGCAGAACTTCCAATGTGGCTGCTTTCAGGCCACCCACATGTCCACCCGTAGCCCCTCAGCCGTCCGACTATAAAGAAGTCCGACAAACCCATTGGTCCTATAGCCCGAGCTCTGGTGGAATCAACCTTCGTTTTGCCATTGTGTGTAGATGATTCCCAGGCAAAAAAAAAAAAAAAAAAAAAAATTCACAACGGGTGGGGAGGGCCACCTGGGTTCTTGGGGATTGACATGCACAGGCAGCATTAAACAGGAGGCCACAGTGCAAAGGGCCCACCAACCTCATAACGAGGACAAAACAAGATGGAGCTGTGGAGGGTAACCCTCAGCAGGTGGAGAAAGTTAGCTCGAACAACAGCAGGCCAAACAGGTTTTGAGGAAGTGAGGACCAACCAAGGAAGAGCACTCTTACTGCCACAAAGCTAGGTAGATGTCACTCCGTGATAGAGCGGACATCACGGATGGCCTCAAGTGTGATCTGTGTCTCTTCCCTGGGACATGAGTTCCTCAGAGAAAGTGCTGCATAAGAAGACAATGCACACCAAACACTGTGCATGGTTTAGTTGTTGAATTAGCCAACGAGAGATAAGGGGAAGGGGGGAGGGGCTGGAGCAGGCTGGGCAGACTTCAGAAACCAAGGAAGTGAATCAGAAGAGAAATCAACCCAGTTCTGTTCAGCTGAGCTGACCTGTTCGGCAGTCCTGATTCCCAGGGCAGAGCAAACAGCCCAGTGAAGAAACAGAGTTCAGAGCTAGACAGAGAATTCTCCACAAAGGAATCGCTAATGGCCGAGACGCACTTAAACAAAAGTTCAGGGTTCTCAATCATCAGGGGAAATGCAAATCAAAACCACTCTGAGATTCCATCCTATACTCCTTAGAATGGCTAAGATAAAACAAACAAACAAACAAACAAACAAACAAAAACCTCAACTGACAGCACAAGCTGGTGAGGATGCAGAGCAAGGGGAGCAACCCCTCCATTGCTTGCGGGAGTGCAGACTTGTGCAGCCACTTTGGAAATCAATTTAGCAGTTTCTCAGAAAATTGGAAGTAGTTTTCTCTCAAGACCCAGCTGTCCCACTCCTGGGTATATGCCTAAAAGATGCCCCTCCGCTCCAGAAGGACACACGCTCCGCCATGTTCACAGAGGCTGTCTTTGTAACAGCTGGAAATTGGAAACAACCTAGATGTCCCCCAAACAAAGAGTGGATAAAGAAAATGCGGCACACCTGCACAATGGAACACTACGACTCAGCTCTGAAAAACAAAGGCATCATGCAGTTCTCAGGCGAATGGATGGAACTAGAAAATATCATCCCGAGTGAGGTAACCCAGACCTCCCCAAAGATATGTGTGTTATATTCTCACCGGAAATGGGGCCAGAAAGAAAAGGATTTAAAAGGAAGTGGCTAAATGATGGTCCAGGCCCCAAATGAACTGCATTCTTCAAAACTTCATCTGTCTTCCCGGCATTGTTGATTCAGTGTCACATAGTAGGAGCTCTTGTCACACAGTAGGCACTTAGGACACATTGGTATGTTTGGTTTCTGTCCTTTGCCTTTGTAAATGATGAGTCAGGAATCATAGGTACTTGCAAGCTCTGGCTTTATGTTTTTCTCTTCCAAATAAAAATTTAAAAGACTCTTTTAGAAACAGCATATAGCTAAAAAAAAAAAAACAAAAACAAAAAAACCCCAAAACCCAAACAAACCCTTTTCCCCCCAAGACAGACCTCATTGTGTAGTTCTGTTCTTTACTCTCCACTCCTTCTCTCTCCTACGCACAACAGGCTCTCTCTCTCTCTCTCTCTCTCTCTCTCTCTCTCTCTCTCACACACACACACACACACACACACACGCACACACACACACACACACACACACACACACACCCCATTGCTGGTCCTGAACTCAATCCTGCTTCAGCCTGCCAAGGACTGGGAATTCAGACAATGCCAAGATCTGTGGATAAATTCCTAAGGACAAATTATAACCGTACTCCTTAAGGGCCAGACCAGGATAGGCCCGCGGTGGGGCTTAAAGGTCTGCAAGTGAGGTGTATTTCCCGATCATTTGAGCAAGCTTCTGAGTCCTGTCTACCTTGTGAGGCTCAAGCCCAGGTTTTGCAGGGCACACACCATAGGGCACGTGGGGGCGGAACTCGGCCACAGGGAGGGCTCCCTTCCTAGAGACAGATTTGAGTGCACCAGGGTCCTGGGTATTAAGAGAAAAGGGGAGACTGGGGTCTAGTCCCCAGACCCAGCTTTTCCGCTTTGGATTTTCTTTTTCTTCTATGATGTAGTCTCACCTACGAAGGCTGTAATCCACTTGGAATCAAGTAGTTGCCCCGGGGTCCAGAATTACTACAAACGAGCCGTTAAGTGGGATCCTGGCTCCTTGCCGGGTTTTTCTTGCTGTCGCTCTCAGCAGCACGTGGAGAAAAGGTCCTTAGAGAGCTCCAGGCTGCTCGCGCTGGATTCTGTCCCTCCTTCCTCCCTCCTCCCTGATCTGCATGCTTTCACCCTTCCCCCCCTGCAGCAGATCACCTTTTTCTCAGGAGAAGTTTGTCCCTTGGTGGGTGTTTTATTGGGGGTGCGCGGGGTGGGGGGGTGCGGCAGGAAACTTGAGCGCACAGTTGGTGTCCTGGCAACTTCCCTTCCAGTAGAGTTGAAGGCGGAATCTGAGCTCGGGCGTCTGATGTGGTTGACCTCTGGGGCAGGCTGTAAAAGCTGCCGTGATTGTGTTGAGTCTCATCTGGTTTGATTTGGAAAGACTTATCTCTGAATTATTTGGGCGCCCTCAAACGGCTCCCTCAAAGGAAGGAATCGCTTGGCCATTGAGAAAATACCCTCCTCTAAGAGCTAAAGACCCGGAAAGACTCCCTGTACTTCAAAGGCAGGGCAGAGCTCTGGTGGAGTGCTGCCCCTGCGTTTCAGCTGCGTCCCTAAGGGGACGCGCGCCTTCTGCAGACACCGCCCTGCACAGGGTCCCGAGGCCCCACAGGAGTACAAGGAAGCTCTCTAGAGCCACGGGGTTTCCTGCTGCATCTGACTACGTGGCCTGGAGACAAACCAGAGCCGCAACAAACTCTCACTCAGGGACCCAAGGCCAGAACTACACATTGACAAGAGTAAATAAACTGAGATCAGCCTTCAGAGCTACACCACCCTGGCTTCCTGGGGAAGCTGCCTCTCCAGGCTGTGAGTTCTGACTTCCATCTCTTCTGCTTTTCAGTGTCAAGAAAGTTATTTATGAATTTGTTGAGATTCTGTTGGCCTTGTTCAACTTGGGAAGCCTTTGTACATGGGATATATATAATTTATATATATAATTTTTTTTTCTTTTTCAACTTAACACAGACTTAGACTTACCTGGCAAGTGGGAATCTCAATTGAGGAATTGCCTCCATCATGGCCTGTGGATGTGCATGGGGCATTTTCTTGTTAATGTGGGAAGGCCCAGATGCATTCCTTTGAGGAGACTTCCAGGTAAGTGTGCAGCACTTGGTGTGGACCATCTCCAGCTGGCCCTTCATATGAAGGTGTAATACGGCTGACACTTTAACCATAGCTCAGTAGAAGACAGAAGCAGGGTACTGTAAGTTGCGCCTAACTCCTGACTTGTAGAAACTGTGAGGTAGTAAATAGTTGTTTCAAGTCACTGGATTTTAGGATGGATGCATTGTTACATAGCCGTAGCCAGCCCCTTGCTCTGATTTTCCTGGTCTGCTGCTCTCTCTACTGAATCCCCCGAGGCTTTCTTGTTACTGGGCGCTTAGATACACGCTATATGGAGTCCCTGCATTTTAAAATAAGTTAGGATATAGAGACATTGATAAAGGAAATAGATTTATTTATAGTTTAGCAGAGAAGAGCCTAGCCTAACTTCCTCCCCACAGTGCCTGAGGCTACCTTACTGTTTATTAGAGAGCTCAAGACCAGGCCTGGTGCATATACAAATTAGGCTGTGAGACAGGCTTATCAGTCTTTTCTGGGGGCCTGGGGACCTGGGCCCCAGTTATCTCGATTTTATTTACAACTGGCAGAGGAAAATGGAGCCTGAGAGATCTGTCTTCGTGAAAGCTAAAGGCCCTGGGCTTATCAAAGGACTCTGCCTCGCACCACAGAGACCCTTGCACAGCTGTGTTCTCTGATGCGCTCTATGAGATAACAGAAATGGGATCAGCCTAGATGCCAACGGCTAAACGGATAATGAAATCGAGACAGTTACCCATGGAATTTCTGCTTCTTTTCCAAGGCCTGTCTGTACCTCCCCTTTCCCAGGTCAGGCCCATATCTCTTCCCAGCTCTGTTTCCACATGTTCAATCAAGATGCCAAATTAATCATTCATTATCACTCTCTGGAAGAGTCTATCAGGAACCTTCAGTGGCTAACTATTTTCTTCTCCACCAACTGGCCTGCTTTTGAGGTCTGATCCCCTCACGCCCTTTTCCCTCTGTGACAGTTAATTTTGAATGTTAACTTGATTAGATTGAGAAGCCACCAAAGAGGTTAGAGACGAGCCCTTCCAGGTGTGTCTGTGAGGGAGGAAAAGGCCTGTTGCACGTGAGCAGCGTTATTTTCACGGGCTAGGGGAGCAGACTGTATAAAGGAAGAAAGGCCAGGCCCGACAGCTTAGCGTCCAAGGGCTATTCCGTCTCTGTTCCCTGGCTGCTTTCTTCTGACGTAAACTATCACATGCTCCCTGTTATATGATGGGCTAAAATCCCAGAAGCCATGTTCCATCCACAAGAAGCCCTCCCACCCTTCCTTGGTTTTCTTCAGCTTTTTGTGACTCGGGTGAGAACTTGATTCGCCCCCACCCCCAACCCGACACCCGTTTACATTTTTGATGTCACCAGAACCTTATCTGGGGACTGTGCCTTTCCTTGGGTCTGACTCATCGCTTCATGCTTCCCTCAGAGTTCATCTCAAGCTCCTGTCAGCATCAACCAAGACCAGATCTGAGCAGCCACCACGAGGTCGGGCTTTGAACTAAGGGCCTGAAGTTCATCGAGGAGCTGACAGACTTCTTCTTCCTGTGGGAAGCCCAGCCAGGAGACTGTAAACGGCAGATCTGAGGTAAGCCACTGCCTCACGTTGAGGGTTGAGGCAAGCTGTGAGGGAGAAAGAGTGAGCAGAGGCTTGGAGGCCTTCCCTGAGGAGGTGACTTCGTGATAAGTAGGCAACATTTGCCAGGCAGAGAGAACAGCATGTGTGTAGGCTTTGAAGCACAAGCGAGTAGAGACTCTTGGTTCTGACGTGTCTTCATCTGCTCCAGTTCTCCAGACAGTCCATGGCTGGCCATGTTGAGAGAACTTGCAAGCTTTAGCCTTGTCTTCCCAGTGAAGTTACAAGACAGTAGTATCTCTTGCTATTTCTTTGGGACATCAGAGTGGACTAAGTTAAATGTCATCAGCTGATGGCCTGGAGCCCAAGAGCCTGAGTCCCATGGAGTCTCCAGTGTGGGTACTAAGGCAGGAGGAGGCGTGAATCACACAAGAGAGAGTTTCTGCTTCCAGGAGCAGCTCAGTTCCACTCTTGCGGGGGGGGGGGGGGGGGGGGGGGGGGGGGGGGGGGGGGGAGACCTGCAGTCAGCATGGCTCCGGTGACACCTGCAGAGCCTCTGCAGCAGGACCACCCCCTGCTGGGCACAGGAAGGGGAGCAGGGAGGAAGAGACGGAGAGACAGAGAGGGAGCACAGCTTCCTCCCACTCTTCTGGGTTACCTCAGAGCTCAGAATGGGCTTCAAGTCATTACACTCAGTCATTCCTGCACTAAAGTGTTGATTTCCAAGGTCCCTGTCACCTTCTGCAGAGACTGACTCAAATTACTGGTGACATTAACTCAGTGACAGGAGACATTTTCGACACCGTGACGATATGCAGATTTACATTCCACTTCCCTCTGCACATACGAGCACATAGAGCCCACAGGGGCTGCCCTGTGGCAGAGGCAGGATCCTTCCGCTAGATCAAAACAAAGGAAATGTCAGGGAGAGAGAAAGGTCTCACCCGGATCTTATTCTAACTTCCTCTTGAGTCCTTGTGATCACCTCGGGAAAAACAAAACAAAACAAAAAGACAGACTCATCACCCACAGGTTGTGTGGATGGATAACTGACGTTGTCTGTTACACGGGAAAATGGCAAATTCTCCAGGTATGAGAGTAGGCGGGGATCAAGGGGACCATGTGTAGGAAAACACTCTCAGGGTGAATGAGTGTAGTCAAAGGTCAGAGGTCCCTCTGCTTGTATTAACCCACATTTTTAGGAGGACTTTATACTATCTCTTGAAGTCTTTAAAACATACAGCTTTTCTGAGAGGCAATTTGCTTCCCAGGTAACTGACATGTTAATTTGGATAAACTCTTAAGGGAGTCTTCTCCTTTAACAGAAAGCCTTCGACCAGAGAGTCAGCTTATGATCTGATCCTTTGGGCAGCTCAGAATGCCGGGTCTTCCCCCAGGTCAGGGATACCACCCAGACCCCATTTTGATGTTTTGGTTTTGCAAGTTTTAGTTTTGGTTTTCCGATTCTGAGAGAAGATGCCCGATGTCACAGTGCTAAGAAGAAATGCCCAGGATGTCAAGATCCCAGCTCACACGTAGATAAAGTGAGTAATGGTTGTTGTTACAGGGTCAATGTTACCTTCTGTTTTTTCCTCTGCCTTTTTTTTTTTTTTTTTTGTATAATCAAGAGCCATCATAATATGATGGCTAACTTCAGCCATCAACTTGATGAGGTCTAGAGTGACCAGGGAGTTGCCCGTGGACATGCCTGGGTGGGATTATCTTGACTAGGTTAGTTGAGGTAGGCGACACCATTCCCTAGGCTGAGACCCCAATCCTATGAAAACGAGAACTTGAGTTCAGCCCAGGTACTCACCGCTCTCGACTTGTTGACTGTGACTGTGAATGCTGTGTGACTGCTACCATGGTGGACTGTAACCTGAAACAGCGAGCAAAACACACCTTTCCTTCCTCCAGTGGCTTTTGTCAGTGGCTTTTATTTTATCGTAAGCGCGGTGCTTGCTGCTTCACCTTTACTCCGCACTCCATGCTGGAAACAGAAGCTACTCTGCGTGGCCAATCTTCTGTTGCTTTGTGGTTGGTGCTCATTGGCCTCTTAATAGTGATTATCAGATTTGACAGCTGCTTAGTATATTTTTTTACTCTGCGTAAAAATATAAAGAAAACAATTTCTAAGGCTATGTGCATTTTCTGAACCTTTTGAGAAAAAACATGGGGAATGAATGATGCAGGCACGCCTCCTCTCTGGCTCCAGGAAGTCAGGGCGGCAGAGTGGGGACAGTCCTTCCATGGGGCTGTTTTCCTCTGTGGAGCTTGGTGCAGACCGCCATCTGTGTGCAGTGGTCCAACCAGTCAGAGTAGGTTCTCTCCACACTGTGCTTCTGCATCTGCCAATCTCAATTCTTTTTTGGGTAACATCTGCTCCTATTTCCCGTGTGGTGTCTCAGACTGCAAAAAATAATTGCACACTTGCACTCAATAACCAGCCCTTCTCAAATCTTTCCAACCAGAGAGGCAGTAAGTGCTATCTCAACAGTAGTTACTCCAGGGTACCATGAATCAGGAAGCCTTCCGAGACCCTTTGCTTTGGAGGCAGCAGGGGCGACGCAGGGATGGCTCTGCCTCTCAGAGTCCTGCTAGACCCAGAGCACCTGCCTCCTTTTCCCTCTTGGAGCTGAGCCGTGGTATGGGCGAGAGGATAGCTCACAGATAGTGAGCCAACTTTAACATAAAGTTTCCAATGTAGGCGAAGAAATGAAGGATTATGGTAGCCAACAGTAGCAGAATTAAACACTTTCTTGATAATGCCCAAAAGGTATAAATTAAGCCAACTGTAAAAATCCAAAGATTCACAGTTCATAGTGACATCATTCCTGTTTGAGCCCCTGTATGGAACCTGACAGTGAGGGCACAGGGGTCATGTTCTGAACTCCTTGTATTTCCCTTCCCTTCCATAAATGCTGGTTCACAGGGAACTGGAGGTCTTCCTGTGTCTGGTGAAGAGGTGATTATTAGACTTTTCAAAAGCAACAGTACGCCTTTAATCCCAGCCCTTGGGAGGTAGAGGCAGGCGAATTTCTGAGTTTGAGGCCAGCCTGGTCTATGGAGTGAGTTACAGGACAGCCAGGGCTATACAGAGCAACCCTGTCTCAGGGGGTGGGATGGGGGGTGGGGGTGGGGGGGTGGGAAGTGTTGTGGGGAAGCAATAGTACCAGGCATGGTGGAGTACACCTTTCAGCCCAACACCGAGGAGGCAGAGGCAGGCACATCTCTGTGAGTTCATGGTCTACAGAGTTGTAGGTCAGCCAGGGCTGCGGAGTGAGAGTCTATCTTTTTTTAAAAAGCGACACTGATGGAACATTTATGTAGTGATTTAATATCTCAAGTTCTTGACATGTGCTAGATATCAAGAAGACCCAGAAAGTAAAGAATGGTAACATACGAGTAAGCTCCAAGGTTTGTGAGGTGACAGAGGATCAAAGAAAGGGCTGCGTGGGGCAGATGAAATGTATTTTGCAGGCTAAAGGTGGGGTAGACATATCAACATGTCAAGAGCAGAGCAGGAGCACTTATGGCAGAAGGATCAATGCAGTGTGTGTGTGTGTGTGTGTGTGTGTCTGTGTGTGTGTGTGTAAGACTTATATTTTTTATCTTATGTATATGAGTGTTTGCCTGCCTGCATGTATGCATGCGTACCATGTGCATGCATTGCTTACAGAGGTCAAGGAGAGGGCTTTGGGTCCCCTGCATCTGGAGTCACAGATGGTTGTGAGCCACCATGTGGATGCTGGGAACTGAACCCAGGTCCTCAGCAAGAGCAGCCTCTTAATGGCTGGGCCATCTCTCCAGACTGATTTGAGTCCTTAGGATGTGCTTTAGAGAAAGAAGAGTAAAGGCCAGGCTGTTGTACTTGGAAACCGAGGGGTGGTGGGCGGGCCTGTGGTATGAGCACTCCTATTCCGGAGAACAGGCATGTCCTAAAAATGATGTGAAGCCACAGACTCTCACATCCTCCTGAAAATGCTCAGGAATTATTGCCCTGACCCAGTGAAGATTCCTCTTAAAAATAGTAAACTGGCTTTACAAGGAAGGGAGGGAAGCCCTGGGCACCTAGGAACAGAGAATGGAAAAACCAAAGTAATAAATCCATGTTTATTCCCTGGTCAGGGAAAAACATAGCTAAGAAGCTGGGTTTTTTGTTGGGTTTTTTGTTTGTTTGTTTGGTTGGTTTTTTTGGTTTGTTTTTTGTTTTTTCTGAGACAGGGTTTCTCTGTGTAGCCCTGGCTGTCCTGGAACTCACTCTGTAGACCAGGCTGGCCTCAAACTCAGAAATCTACCTGCCTCTGCCTCCCAAGTGCTGGGATTAACATCTGAGCTTTAATTAATGACTTCATACTACATTGGGTTCAGCAGTAGCCAATTAAAAAAAACCAAACCCATAGGTTGGGCAGTGGTGACACACACCTTTAATCTCAGCACTTGGGAGGCAGAGGCAGGTGTATTTCTGAGTTCAAGGCCAGCCTGATCTATATGGAGAAAACCTGTCTTGAAAAACATAAATAAATAAATAAATAAATAAAATTACAAGAAAAATAAATCATTTAAAAAAATCAGCAGGTGTTGGTGAGGATGTGGAAAAAGAGGAACACTCTTCTACTGCTGGTGGGAATGTAAGTTGGTACAACCACTCTGGAAATCAGTCTGGCGGTTCCTCAGAAAACTCAGCATGACACTTCCGGAGGACCATGATATACCACTCTTGGGCATATACCCAAAGGATTCCCCCGGCATGCAATAAGGACTCATGCTCCACTATTTTCATAGCAGCCTTATTTATAATAGTCAGAAGCTGGAAAGATCCCAGATGTCCCTCAATGGAGGAATGGATACAGGAAATGTGGTATATTTACACAGTGAAATACTACTCAGCAATTAAAAACAATGAATTCATGAAATTCTTAGGCAAATGGTTGGATCTGGAAAATATCATCCTAAGTGAGGTAACCCAATCACAAAAGAACACACATGGGATGCAGTCATTGATAAGTGAATATTAGCCCAGAAGCTCTGAATACCCAAACCACAATTTACATATCAAATTATTCCCAAGAAGGAAGGAAGGAGAGAGCCCTGGTGCTGAAAAGGCTTGATGCAGCATTGTAGGGGATTACCAGGACAGAGAAGTGGGAGGGGGATGATCAGAGAACGGAGGAAAGAGGGCTTATGGGACTTATGGGGAGGGAGGAACCGGAAAGGGGGAAATCATTTGGAATGTAAAGAAAGAATATAGAAAAAAAAAAAACAACCCACCCAGATTGGGGAGGCAATTAGAAATAAATATAAAATTTTATTTTTAAAAAATTACATTTATTTATTTATTTATGAGTGTGTGTGTGTGTGTGTGTGTGTGTGTGTGTTTGTGTGCGTGTGTGTTACCCTGACCATCTGGCTGAGGAGCTCATGTGTGGGAGAAAAAGGTCATACTTTAAGCCACTACGGCCTTGAGTCTTCTGTTATAAGGGTTCAATGCTTCCGTCTTAGTGCTGTAGGGAGTGGTCATGTAACAGTTCAGTCTACTCAGCTCAGAAACTCAAATTATACTCGACATTTTTTTTTACTTTTTATTTTAAAGCAATTTTAAATTTTTAGACGAGATTAAAAAAAAACATTAGCAGCTATTTTATACGCATTCTTTATGACTACTCCTACTATTAACTATCTAATACATCTGTAGGATAGTTATGGAAACTGGGAAATCTAATAGTGATATAACACTATTTATAGTAAAATCCCCTCCAATTAAGGTCCTTTTCTCTTTAACAGCCACGCCCTCTGCTTCTCACAGTCTTGGCTAACATGTCAGCCTTCTTTGTGTCCCGTGGCTTTGACAGTGTAAAGAGCCTCCTCGGTTATTTTGAGGAATATGCCGCAGTTTAGGCTTTTAGATTCTGCTTCGAGGTGAGATCAAAGCTATGGATTTCTGACAAGACACCACCAAGATACTGGGACCTTTTTAGTCCATCAATTCAAGAGACCTTTTTTTCTTTGAGTTTCACATCACATACCCCAATTCATCCCACCTCTTCGTATCCACCTCTGCCCTTGAAACTATCCCCCAAAGAAAATAAAAAAATAAACATACAAGCTGGGCGGTGGTGGCGCACGCCTGTAATCCCAGCACTCTGGGAGGCAGAGGCAGGCGGATTTCTGAGTTCGAGGCCAGCCTGGTCTACAGAGTGAGTTCCAGGACAGCCAGGGCTACACAGAGAAACCCTGTCTCGAAAAAAACAAATCCAAAAAAACCCAAAAAAACAACAACAACAACAAAAAACCAAAAACAAAAAACAAAAAAACAAAAAATAAACATACAAACAAATAAAACATAAAAAACATGACACTGTGGAAGCTGTAGTGTGTCACAGTGTGTTCCTCCAAACACCCTTTTGTCTATATATCTCTACTTGCAAATGTTCATTAAAATGAGTCATTGGTCTGGTTCAATGCTTTGGCTTTGGCTACATTATCAATACCAAGTCCTCACAGTGACTCTTCTTGGGTATCCTGCTGTTGCCCTGTGTCATGGAGCTTTGGATCTTTAGGACCAGGCCTTTGGCGTGCTTCAGCTGTTCATAGATGAGGTAGATGTTGGGATGGACCAACTCAAAGCCTTGGATCTGGGGCTGGGTGGTAGCTGAGTTGGTCAGTACGCCTGCTCTCCCATGCCCACACCACCAGGACGGCTCTCCAGGACTGCCCTGGCTAACTTACCCAGTGCAGCCATTGAGGGGCAGAGACAGCTCTGCGACTCTCAGGACCTCAGGGCCAGCGCACCTGTGCCTTTGCCATCATGACCAGCCCTACCGTGTTGTTTGGGTTAGGCTCAGGACCAGCCCTCTGGAGTGCTGCCATTAGCAACATGTGACCCGGTCAGTTTAAAATGGTGTCTGCCAAATTTCTCCACTAACTGGCTACAGTCTTCTCTTTCCATTTACTACATTTTGGGGTATTGGGAGACAGGTTAGTTAATTGGGTGCTTCTTGCATGAGCATGAAGATCTGAGTTTGGATTCCAGTTCCCATGAAAAGAAACTGGGTGTACCAAGGAGCCCCTGTAATCCTAACTCTGAGGAGGTCTTCTTAGATTTCCTGACTAGCTATTAGCTGAGTCGGTGAAGTTCAGTATCAGTGAGAGAGTCAGATAATCTATGGTAAAGAGTGATTGAAGAAGACACCGGATGTTGATATGTGGCACTCTCGCCCCTCCCTCTCTCTAAATTATCTAGACAGATAATACTTTTAGATAATGCAAACACCCTGCCACTCCTTATATTTTTGCCTCTTAGCATACCACATATAAAAAATAACCTGCATTTGCATTGGCTATTTGCCTAGTGATTACCCCTCTCTCCTTCCTTCCTCCCCCCCTTCCAAATCCAGATGAAAGTGGAATTTACTCAAAAAACAAACAAAAAACCTTTTAGCCGGCGGTGGTGGTGGTGCACGCCTTTAATCCCAGCACTTGGGAGACAAGAGGCAGGCAAATTTCTGAGTTCGAGGCCAGCCTGGTCTACAGAGTGAGTTCCAGGACAGCCAGGGCTACACAGAGAAACCCTGTCTCCAAAAACAAAAACAAACAAAAAAAAAAAAAAAAAAAAAAAAAGGAAAAGCTTAACCCATGTAAGAGTGGGTTTGCTATCAAAGCAGGCTTGTGGCACGCTCACCGTCTCTCCATTATGTTACCAGACAGCGAGAAGGCCTTGATAATGGATCTTGCAGCCTCAAAATCCATGAGCCAAATAAAGGGCTCATTTATAAATTATCTAGTCTCAGGCATTTTGTCATAGCTTGTTCCATCCTCAGACGCAGGACTGTCTCAGTCAGTGTTCTATGGCTGTGATGAGATGCCGTGACCATGGCAACTCTTATGAAGGAAAATGTTTACTTGGGGCTGACTTACAGTTGTGGAGGTTTAGTCCATTCCCATCATGGCGGGAAGCACGGCGGCCTGTGGCAGGCAGCATGGCGACCTGTGGCAGACATGGTGCTGGAGAGGTGACTGAGATTTCCACATCGGGATCAGCAGGCAGCAGGAAGAGAGACATTGTGCCTAGCTTGAAACCCCCAAGCCCACCCCCAGAGATGTCCTTCCTCCAACAAGGCCTCATCTCCTGATCCCTGTCAAGTAGCAATCCCTTGCGTAATAACCAAGCATTCAAACACATGAGTCTAGTGAGGGACGTACTAGCTGGTAGAAGCCTTCTAGTTAGGGCTATCAGCTGCAGAGCCCTCAGAAGTCAGGGAGACGGGGACACAGGACGAGCTGCAGAGATTCCTTTAACTAGAGAAAAGAATCATTTTTAACACAGATAGAAGGGATAAAGCTTGCCCATCCATCACATCCAGCTGCCAGGAAGACAACTTTTTCATCAGAGCTAAAGAAAAAACGACATTAGTCTTTGAAGAGAGTAGGAGGCAGCTGAGTGTTATTTGTAGGTGTCAGTGACCTTGTAATTTCAAGCAGGCTTCTCTCTGGTTTTGCTGCCCTGGGGTCAGGTTCTTTCCACAGAAGCATCTTTCTCCTCCCACACCCGCTCTGCACGGATGCCTGGCTGGCCATCGCGGGGCAGAGTCAAGTGTGTTCTCCTGTCATTTTAAAACATCTTTTTCTCCACAGAAGCAATCAAGTCTCCTTGAGGGACGGAGGCGGGGGCCAGTTTCTAGCTCTACTATTTCCAAGCTTATTTTCTTAAACCCCAAGATGACAATTCAAGATGGAGAGTCAAAAAACAAACAAAAAACCAACAACAACCACTGCTGAGAACCACGAGATAAAGAGATGTTTATCATTATTAATTAATTAGCCCATAAATAGCTTACAGATCTGCCTGACTCAGACAGAAGAATGAAGCTGTGGTTGGTTGGATCTCTTCAGTGAGCTGAAGACTGGGGCCTGGCCTGGGAAAATGGAGGTGGGGAGGGGTGGGCTGAAGGGCGTTTGGTTGGGTCTCTGTAGAAATACAGAGGTTGTCAGGCGTGCGAGCCTCCCTTGCGTCTCTCAACGGAAGGCTTGTGTTTGTGGCACTTGTCTTCTCCCTGTTCCTGTGGGCCGAAGGGCAATGCGTCTGTAGGAGCTCAGCGATGAGACCCAGGGTTTTTCATTCTTGTCTGTCTGTCCTCTTGTCTGTCTGTAGTGCTGCAGTGCTGTTGACGGCTGGCCCTCTCAGCCGCCATTGGACCTTTACAGGGGCGTCTCTGATGCAGGACAGCTTGAAGGCCCTGGAGAAGGATGGGAGGGAGGATTGGTAGCCATGACACCGTGCATCAGAAATGCCCATCATCGCCTCTGCTTTTGCCAAAGCCTGCCCTTGTCTCCATGACAGATGAGAATCTTGAGACCCAGACCTTGTTTGATCCACCACTATCTATCCATTGGTGGGACTTTGGGGGAAGGCCACTGGATTTGGTGGAGTGATCGTTTGAACAAATTTGGGAGTCCTGAAGCCTGGCACACCCGTGTCTTAACAAAACCAACAGGTTTCCACTCCTCACTGTGAGGTACTGGGTGTGGGACATGCAGCTGACATTTAGTTCAGCCTTAGATCTGGATTCAAGAATTAAGGCTCTTAACTGGGTGTGGTAACACACACTATCCCAGTACTCGAGAGGCAGAGACAGGCAGATCTCTGATTTCAAGGCCAGACTAGTCTAAAAAAGGGAGTTCAGGACAGCCTGGGCTACACGGAGAAACACTGCCTCGAAAAAAATGAACAACAAAACCAAAACCAACCAACCAACCAAGAGAATGGAGGCTCTTCCTAAATTATACCACAGCAATTAGTAGGAAGAAAGAGTCAGTGAAAAGAATACCAAGTAAACAATAAAATAATGCAACTATATGTTTAACTCTATTTAGCAGAACAGATTAGATTGGTCACATCTCAGTATTACCCTGTTGTGGCCACAAACCGCTGCTCAGAGCTAAGCCATAGTCACTGAAGAATTCTCTTGGTTTCTTCCTCATACCATCTTCAGACTTGTTCATTTGAAGTTCCACACTCTTCCTTCCTGTGTCACAAGTTGAAAGCTGCCCCTTCTCCAAGCTTAGCATACCACCTCTGAGTCATGATATTGAAAGGCTAAAAAATAATACAGCCTAACTCCAGCCTTCTAAGGAGCCCCAAACACTTCATAGTCCAGAGCCCACTCTTTGTGCTCTTTGTTAGAAACTAAGTAAAAGGTCACATTCCAGAGCCCGCCCTTTGTTCAGAGCTAGGCAGAAAGGTCTTGAATAGGTGATCCTGGCCCCACAAGGTAACTGGAAATGAGCTAAGCTTATCTTGCTTCTGTAAACTGCTTACGCCATTACTCCTATCCAGGAGTTCACGCAGCTATAGACTCCAAGAAAATAAGAAGCTAATTGGTCCACTGAGCGTCCGATAATTTAAACTGATTGGCCTAAAAACTATGGAGTGGTACAAATTGATTGGCTCGCATTTTGTGGGCTCTAGATGCTAAGGAATAATTGGTTGGTGATTCGCGGGCTTTGTTGTAAACTTATAAAACGCTGTCCTAATTCTGCACTTGGGGTCCACAGTCCTCTAGCCCTGCGCAGTGTACGGCTGTGGAACCCAGAATTCTGGAATAAAGAAATCCTCATGTTATTGCATCGAGACCTGACTGTAGTTTTGTATCTTTTTCCTCCCTGAGCTTGCAAAAGGCTTTCTGTCCACTAAGGATTAAACAAGGTTATCAATGAACTTACCTTTGGTCTAGTGGAAACATCACTGGCTGCTTAAAGCAGCAAGAGAGACTTTAAGTAGACCTGGGACTTACTCTGCTTCCTCACTTGTAATAGAACAAAGTGAACGACCCAAAGGCATTCTATTGCCCTCGATTCCCAGCATTTCCAGTTCTGTTTCTGGAAGGCTAAGCGCTTTTCTTACTGTGTGTGTCAAAATGCCACATCTTCGGTACTGGGCTTTTGGCATCACAACACTTAGACAATCCTTTCTATCTTGGAGAAATACCATGCACCAAAAGGGATGATTAAAATTCTCATTTTAGACCAGTTTTTTTTTTTTTAAATGCGTCCCCCTGCTCTGTGGAGTTGCTTGTTCTTTACCCTGCTTTCCTAACTATTGGGCTCAGGGTGGGGGTTGGGGTATTCCCATTACCAAGTAACCTTTAATGCAGAGCCTTGACCTACAGCCACTTTCTGAGCTTCTGAGCTGCCTGCAGAATCACTTTGTAGATTAGCAGGCTTTTTAATAGGGATAAAATGCTGGTGCAGCCTCCTGGTCTGTTGGCTCCCATCCCAGGAGTTTGCTAATGTTGTCTTCATAGTCTAGATTTGGCTCTTCTGTCTCCTGTTACCTTAACATATCTTTACTGTTAAAAAAAAAATTCAACACTATTGAAAAAATAAAACAATGGAGTCTGAGATCAGCAGCAACTTTGTGGCATGAATAATAATATTTAGCATTTACTGGAGAAGTCTTGCGTCAGACAGACAGACAGACAGACTCACTCACTCATTTGATTTTTTAGGACGTGGATACTGTTTGAAGAGAAGTAAGTTGACCCATGTTGCACGACTGATTTTAAGGATGGAGTCCAGGTAGGCTCTGTAGGTTAAAATCTTGCTCAGTAGATGAGGGAGACTTTAGTGGATAGGAGGTGGGCCAACCACATTCTTGACATTAGCATTTATTGGGGAGAAATGAAAACCATTTCTGATTATGGCAAAGACATTGATGCACCATCTGCCAGGGCCTCTGGACCCTCTGAAGAAAGAAGCTGTGTTGGCAAATATTGAACAACTCCGGTCCAGGGGAATTGGGAGGCCGAGATTCTTCCAGGGAAGGGGAGGCCCTTAGACTCTAGAGGTAAACAAAGGTGGGTCTTGTGTCTGAGGAAGTTGAACTTGCAGAGCACTCAGAGGTCCTCCCCAGCTCTATGGGTGGAGCTGCACAGAGGAGACTCCCTGACCTGTGGAGCCACCTCCAAGTCATGCAGAGAGCTCAAGGGACATAGTTTTTGTGAGTCCTCACTGTGCTGGGGTGGGCTTTTGGTGATGTAGCTGCTTTGAGTCACCTCTCTCTGCTCCTATAAGCCATCCCTTACCCCATGCGTCTGTTAACACTCCCTCCCACCACCACCCCCCCAATCAATGATTCACCAAGCTGGACTTGTGTGCAATTGTTACATCATTACTTTGGTGCCTTGGTCTTCCTTTTTGGGGACACCATAGGCATGTGTGGTGTGTTGCTCTCCCCACCAAAAGTTTCTCAAGTGAGGATGAAGAAAGATGATGTCTATTACAAGAGCTAACAACTAGGAACACCTCTGGCCTTAGATAATTGTATATGACTGCATAGACCATTGGCTACATAGACTATGACCATAATAATGCCACACAGATTTAGAAACTCCAGAAGACTGTCGTATTTATGACAGAAGGGTGGTCTGGAGACCTACAGGGGGAAGGGTGAATTCTAAACAGACAAGTGACATTTGCAGGGACTGGGGACTGTGGTCCAGCTGATGAGAGAAGTACACATGTTGATTATAATGCCTGGCTGTTAGCAAAGCATCTTACAAACACTCTTAAAAGAGCCATCCAGGATGATTCCCATAGCCAGACACGCCCAAGAAAGAGTCAAAGATGTGGGGATGCCTTTCAGGTTTGGTAAGTGAAACTTAGGTAGTCAGACCCCAGAAACCTACAGAAAGGACATTGGTGGGTAAGTTGAGAAAGACTAAGGCAGTGTAGGCAGTCAGATTTATTTCCTGCAATTGTAGTCAGCTTCTTGAAGAGAAGAGCCAGTGATGTAAGCTAACATGAATACCAGGTAGCTGAAACCTGGGGCGGTAAAGACATTCTAACTGAAAGTCCAGGAAAAGGGGGTGGTAGTGTAAGACCCCAAAAACCGAGGGTGCCCCAGCACCCCATACCCCGGAAGGCGACACCCAAATCACTCGAGAGAAACGGTCTCGATGCAATAGCATGAGGATTTCTTTATTCCAGAATTCTGGGTTCCATAGCCACCGTGCACCACGCAGGGTTAGAGGACTATGGACCCCGAGTGCCAAATTGCGGCAGCTTTTATAAGTTTACAACAAAGCCTGCTAATCACAAACCAATCATTTCTTAGCATGGAGAGCCCGTGAAATGTGAGCCAATTGATTTGTACCACTCCATAGTTTTTAGGCCAATCAGTTTAAATTATCAGAGCCCACGCTCAGTGGACCAATTAGTTTCCTATAATGTCTACAGCTGCGTGAACTCCTGCTTAGGGGCAATGGCGTAAGTTTACAGAAGATAAGCTTAGCCTTTTTCCAGTTACCCTATGGGGCCAGGATCACCTATTCAAGGCCTTTCTGCTAGGTCTAAACAAAGGGCGGGCTCTGGAATGTGACTTTTTACCTAGTTTCTAACAAAGCGAGATAGCACTTTAAACTCCTGATTTCTTGGGGTCATTAGAGTTAGGCTGTATTATTTTCTATCCTTTCAGTAGGTGGTCACATTTTCATGAGGCATTGTGTAGTCCGCCTGCCCCACTTTAGTACAGACAGTGTTGACACAACTCTTCAGAAAGTAACAGAATGTGATAAGGTTTCTCATTGCTAGAGCGATAGAGTTCCTGGGGTCAGCCTTATTTCAGATGGTTGTAGAGACAGCTGGACTGGTTTACCATCTGTTTTTGATTTTTTTTTATTAAAAATGTTATTTTTTAAAAAAGATTTATTTATTTACTTATTTTATGTGACAGTCACACCAGGAGAGGGCATCAGATCCCATTACAGATGGTTGTAAGCCACCCTGTGGTTGCTGGGAATTGAACTCAGGACCTCTGGAAGTGCAGTCAGTGCTCTTAACCGCTGAGCCATCTCTCCAGGCTCTATTTAAAGTGTTATTATTAGTAGTTAGCATAAGCAAAGAAGGATTCAGCTCTGTATTTCCAGTTTCCATCATTCCCCTCCCCCTGGGCATGCTCAGTGATGCACAGCAGAGTCCTTAAACCTGGAAACAACCAGACAAAACCTACTTGCAGATGCAATGAAAGCTAGAGCAGAAGGAGAGGTTTTCTTTCAGGGACAGCATGCTGGGATCGGTGGAGATGGCTCAGTTGGCAAAATGCTTTCCATACAAGCATGGACACCTGACTTAGAATCCCCACCCCCAGCCCCCTTTACACACTGAAGCCCCAATGCTGGGGAGGCAGAGAGAGGAGGAACAAGCACCTCTGGGGCTTGCTGGCCAACTGAATCCTTGAGAGCCCTAGGTTAGGTGAGAGGTTCTGTCTTAAAAATTAAGGTGGAGACTGAATAAAAAAGACATCTGATGGTGGCCTCGAGTGGCTTCTAGCTTCCACATGGACATACACACACACACATATGCATGTATACACATATAAACACATACACACCAACCAACCAAGCAACCCCCAAACCTTGCCCCTCAATGTCTGTCAATTTCATGCTCATCATGGAACCCAGAATGATAGTTGAAATCAATAAAGACCAAGAGACACAGAATTCACGAAGTGTATAGAGCCATATTGGGGTGTCCTGCCACGTGGTAGGAACTTGACATTGGCCAAGGACAAGGGCTTCGGGCAGGAATCTGTCGTTAGGGCATAATAGGGAAGTAGGTTACAACAGGAATTTTTATCCTAGGGTGGAGTGCTCAGAGTGTACTTGACACTGGTCAAGGTGAACTTCTCCCAGCCTTTGTTGAGCCGTGGATTCCCGCGCTAGTCAGGACCCTGCTCCACCTAGGGTGGAGAAGCTCAGAGTGAAGGTGAAGTTCTTTGTTCCTCCAGGTCTACGAATTCCTGAATTAAGCAGGTGACCTGCCCAGCTGAATTCCTGAATTAAGCAGGTGACCCGCCCAGCTGCCTGAGCAGTAGCGCCAAGGAGATCGGTAAACTCGTTCTTTTTGCCCCTTCCCCATCTATCCCTCAGCTTCTGTTCCAGCAACCCAGTCTGTAGTAGCTGCAGGCAGCTGCAGAATACAACAATGAAGAAGCCTTAAAGATGAGCATTTTAAAGGAGATTGCATTTTTCCACGTGTTTAAGATGATGTGTTTGGCTCCAGTCACAAAGGTGCCTTCGCACCTTCTGTTGATTGACCAGGACTTTTCATCTAGGTAAATCCATCTTCAGATGTTCTCTCCCAAACTGAGTTAGTCACTTACGGAGAGTGAAACAGTGTGTGTGTGGGGTACATATCTGTCTCTTGTTTCCAGGGTTGTCTGGGATGATGATGTTCACACCACCAATGGAAGGCTTTTATAAAGAGCCAAATGAAGACTTTTTCATGTCAATGTCATTAGAGCTTCAAAAAGTTGACTCATTCCAAAAACATCTGCTTTTCCATCTATTTCTTTTCAGATGTTCCCTATTGTAAATGGAACATTATTATTATTGTTGTTGTTGTTGTTTGTTTTTTTGGATTTTTTTTTTTTTTTGAGACAGGGTTTCTCTGTATAGCCCTGGCTGTCCTGGAACTCACTCTGTAGTCCAGGCTGGCTTCGAACTCAGAAATCCGCCTGCCTCTGCCTCCTAGAGTGCTGGGATTACAGGCGTGCGCCACCACCGCCCGGCTAAATGGAACATTATTTAACATCAGAGATAAAATTTATTTATTTTTATGGTGAGGGTGACAAATATAACTTTTAGTGGGATGGAGTATTGTCTTAGGGTTCTACTGCTGTGAAGAGATACCATGACCAAGGCAACTCTCATAAAGGAAAACATTAAATTGTGGCTGGCTTACAGTTTCAGAGGTTCAGTCCATTATCGTTGTGTCGGGAAACATGGCATTTGTGTAGACAGACATGGTGCTGGAGAAGAAGGAGCTGGCAGTTCTATATCTTGATCCGAAGGCAGCAGAAGGAGACTGGGCCACCCTGGGCATAGCTTGATCATAGGAGACCTCAAAGCCCACCTCCTCGTTGACACACTTCCTCCAACTAGGCCACACCTCCTAACAGTGCCACGCCCTGTGGGCTAAGTATTAAATGCTTGAGTCTGTGGGTTCCATTCCTAATCAAATCACCATGAGTACCACCCTTGTGGCAAAAGCAATGTTTTTAATTTTTTGAAGATTTTATTTGGTGCTTTGTCTGCATGTGTGTAAGTATAAGCACAATGTGTATGCAGGAGGCCATCAGATTCCCTCGATGCCTCTGTCTGGTCTCTCAGATTCTCCCAGATGTTTGTGAACCACTGCATGGGTGCTGGGAACTGAACCCAGGTCCTCTGGAAGAGCACCCAGCATTCCTCACTACTAAGATATCTGTCCAGTCCCAACAATGATGTTTTACTAAAAAACAAACAAAGAAACACGTATAGAGCTTGAACAGAATGGGTTGCTAGGCATTCATATTGTATTGCTTCATCCAATTAAGCTGTAATATTTTGCTAATTGAAAAAGAAGCTGTGGATGTCACAGTGTTAATATTCATACATTATCACAGTTATAGTAATTGAGCTATAAAACTATGTGATTATATATTATATATTATATTGTGTTTTTTCCCCCATTCATCAAAAATGCATGAAACTTCCTTTTTGTTTCAAAGTATGAGCCAATGTTTGGTTATGTCTCTGCCATTCAGGGACGATGGCTTTGTGTTACAGTGGCATTGAACTTTCTGAATTTCACTCACAGTTAGTTGGCAATTTTTTATTCCTTTATTTAAAGACTGGCATATGAGCAACCTTATCCTCATGACACTTTTGGTGGATTGTAATTTTTGAGAAAACCGTTTACAAGTAGAAAGATCTTGAATGTCTCGTTAAAGGAGAACTAGAACAAACTAGACAATGATATCTCACATTTTAAGATTTGATTTTCGGATTACTCTGTTTTCACCTTGGAATGTATTGAGTTGCGCAAAGATGTTTATGGTGTTCTTACTTTAATTAAAATTTTGTGTTCTGTATCAAAAGAAGGTCTTTGAATTTGCAGTCTTGACATTTGGTGAAACCTTGAAAGCCACGGAAAGAGACAATACAGTTGTTGATTTCTTTTCCTCATAGAAATACCTGATTAAAATAGAAGCCAATAATGGTTCCTTTAAAAAAAAATACACTTGGTTGAAATGCACTTATGCATTTCAGGATGAGAGCAGCAGGCAGAGGATGCAGGAAGGCCTTGTGCATCTAAGAAGAGCATTCGTGCAAAAGTGTTGGGAGAGGAGAAGTCATGACATCAGAGCGTGGCTCCTCTCACGGTGGTGAATAGATACTCTGGAGGGCCATATTGGGCCTCAGTGCTGACCTCTGTTTCTGGAGACTGGTTGATCACGAACAATAATGAGCTAAGATGTTAAAGAGGAGACCACAGGTGCAGCGCGTCAGCTCTGAGGAGCCAAGTCCTGAGCAGCTGACTGACAGGCACCAAGTGTGCTACTTTCCCCTACCTGAGTACCCGGAATCTCCTCCATCACTGATGTCAGATGTGTCTGTGGGATGCAGACATGTTCTTGCTCTGCGCTCCTCCTGAATGGGCCACCCACACATCTCCACCCCGCACTTCTCTGTCACCTAGTCTTTGAGTAGGCTGTCAAATGAGTCATTAGGGATTCGTTCCCCAGGCCATTTCTCCTTCTGCATGAAGTGTGTGACCGGATGTACCATTCAATATTCTGCCCACAAGGTAATTACCCTTCATTTCCAGCTTACCCTACCCATGGGGCCTTGTGGTACTGTAGGTCATCACTTCTGGGCTGTTTCCACTTACCAACCCAATTTATCCTTACATAAAGCCAGTGCTTTCTCTTCTGCACATACTGGACTCACTTCAGAGCTATGGATGTGGGTCTAGGGGAGTCTGGAAGCAACAGAGCTAAAGGAGCTGGCAATCAGAACCAGCTTTGCCTGTGTTTTCTCGTCTATTTGAATAATTCTTGTGTGTCCTTAGCAGTTTCCAAGCAAGCGGTGCTGTGAGTATTCAGCTGAACAGTTTGGTAGATAAAAATCATGAGGGGAGATTGGGTTGCATTCAACTCCATATTCCCGAGTAAGACATAAAACTCCCCTTTGGGGGCCAAGTAGCAAAACTGGCTTGCTTTTAGGATGGGGAACAGGGGGTGGGTGTTGGGCTTGCTGTCTACTGCACTGAGGCTCCTCTCACATTTTCACACCACTGAGTCTTCTGGGATACAATTTAAATAATGTCAGGGTGGCTTGAACCACAGCCTAAATCTGCTGGCAAACCCTTTCATGGTGGATGCACTACACTGGAGAGAGAGGGGGGGGGGTGGGGTGGGAGGGGGAGGGGAAAGGGAATACAAATGTAGTTATAGACATAAAGGAACTTGATACAACCTTTTCACCATGACCAATCAGCCTGCTGTGATCAGTATAATAGAAGCACACGAAGATTTGTGACACACCAAGATTGCTTGGGTGCATATTGGCATTCAGTGTGGTCTTGGAGCTAACTGTTGGTTCTGTCAGTGCAGATCCTGCAGACAGGACTGTGACTCTGGTCATCTCATATAGCACAACCCACAGTTATCCTTCACTACTGATCTGATGTTTGCTCCGGTCAAAAGAATACTTAGGGATGAGACAAGAACCACCATCTCTTTCTCTTTCAAGTCTTTGATGCTGGCACTCATGTCCGACATTCTAGCCTCTTCTTTGCATGTTAAGAAATAGAGTAATGTGTGCCTAATTGATCTGCTATCCTGTTTCTACTGCACAGTACGTCTGGGGATTGGGCTGCCTCTCATGCTCACAGCCTCACAAGTCCTACAGTTAGATGGACGATGACTTCTAATACCTTCCACAAGTTCCTACACTACCTAACTGGTGGTCCAGAGGGAACTCTAATGTCTTGTCTGTGCATATTCAACTGCACTCTCTCTGGTCATAGCAGAGTTGATTGCTTGACTGTGACCTTCTGTTGTGTTGGATAAGATGCTATCATAGAGGGCAGGGAGGGCATGCAGGACTTCCTGGTAGAGTCCTCTAGCCAGGAATTATAATTAATCCAAAGTGAAAATGTGCCAACTCTGCTTTGTTAGAACAAGCTCAGCATCTAGCAAAGATCGTAGACCTATATACAAAAGTGCAGACATCTGACACCCCTAGTTTCCTCCTGGTGAGGCACAAACTGAGTTATTTATCCATCACACACAACTCTTCCCTTTTGACCAAGGGGCCTCTGAAAAGACAACTGGTGGAAATAAACCCCCAAATTGCTCCCTAACCAACCAATGTCGAGATGACTGTGACCTTCTGAAATCCTGCATGCTGGAGCTCCACCCCGCCCCCTGGGGGCATCTACACAAGGCTGCAGAGGAGGGTGGCGGTGCTGGGCACAGTAAGAGAAGTAGGCTCTGTGAACACCGCCTGAGGTGAGGATACGGGGAAGAAGGATGGGGTGAACAGAGATTTCTCTCCTGCTTGAAAAAAATCATGTAGAAACGTGGGGCTGCTGTTCCTTCCCGGCCCAGGCTTCTTTAAGAACCTGGGCCCAGAGACTAAATATGTAATTAAAGTTAATCTTGTTACCATCACCTTATTCATTACTGAGATTTACTGATTGCTTTTGAGGATCATTGTAAAACTAGTTTCGAAGGAAAGCTGTCGCCTCACTTTTCTATCCTAATTTTTAGGAGTGCCTATATCCTTCGGTTGCTAAGAGACACAGCGGATCCTGAGTTATCATGGTTCTATCTGGTGCAATTTGGATAATTTCAGCAGCCACTCAAGAGATTGCTTTAATAGTATATCATCTTAAACGAGAAGAAATGACTAATTCTAGGTTATTTGGAGAAAAATGACTGAAGTATTTCCTTCGAGGCAGGACGTTCATCAGTTGAGGGTGAGAGGCCGGTACGGGCTTCAGTCCTGCATTTAGCATTTCAGCATACGCAGGCAGGCACCCAGAATGTGCCAGACTGTCAGAGAGCTGACAGATTCAGAGGAGGGAATTTTTTAAAAAAAGGACTATTTTGTTCCAGTGACTCTGTTGCTCCTAGTGAAATTCGGTAGAGACACAGGACGGATGTAAATAAGGAGATCCCACGAACGTTGTCACTGGTTAGAGTTGCTGGACCTGAGACTTGTTGGGCTGGTCAAGATATATCTTCTGACTGGCACATCTTCCACTCTTCCCCAAGTGTCCCAGACCAGGAGGCTCAAGCTTGGAAACTGCCCACCTGGGCATGGGATCAACTAGATAAGGCTGCAGATCAAGCCCTGAGGCGCCTTGCTTCCCCATCTCTTTGTGGGCTGGCTCAGGCTGTACAAATGCCACAACAGGTCTCTTCCGATGAAGCAATTCTTCCCTCTACCCACCCTTCTCTTCCATTGTCTATTTTCATTCCTTGATCTTAGAAAGTTTGGAGGGAGAGAAGTTGTGTCTGTGTGACCTCACTGTTCGTCCAGGCTCTATTGGGTCAGTGCCCCTTTGTTTCCAAGGTTAGTGGTGGCCCCTGCTTCCCAGGCCTGCCTGTGATCCTCATCCTTCGGGACACATCGGTGATGTTTCCCATGAGACAGCATCCACTCCTTGTCCCTGGCTCTCTGCTAATCTTTTGAAGCTCTGTCTCCCAATGCTCCACCTCTTTCTCTTCCCATTTCTTCATCTTCGTTGCTAGCTTCCCTCTTCCTATTACTGTGGTGCTTGAAGGAATCTTTTTTTTTTAGATTTATTTATTTATTTATTATATGTAAACACACTGTAGCTGTCTTCAGACTCCCCAGAAGAGGGTGTCAGATCAGATGGTTGTGAGCCACCATGTGGTTGCTGGGATTTGAACTCAGGACCTTTAGAAGAGCCCAGAGGATTCTATTCTTAAGCCTCTCTGCTGTCCTCTGTCTGGGGCACCATTTGCCCAGGCCCATAGCTATCACCTCTGTCCTACTTTGTGCCTGCACCATGAATGTGCTGAAGATACACAGATGCTAAAGCCTGTGACCTCTGACCTGTGACCTCTGACCACCCTAGCATTCTAGGTCAAGAGGGAAAGACTGGTAAACCTGCAAAGAAGAGCAAGAACACACTCGTTAGCTGTTAGCTGTTCCCCGGGTTCGAATGGAGGCCGACTGTGCACGAGGGAAGATGGGCTTGGTAATGCCACAGTAGGTACTCGGTGTGTTGTATGGTGATTGGAGGTGAAGGCTTGGATGCCGGCAGGGGGAACTTCCGTGAAAGGGTTTATGGGTGGGGAGGCAGAGGGGACCTCTTCAGAGTACATTGTCCAGATCACAGCTCCCAGCAAATCCCCTTTAGAACTAAATTCCTTGAGCAAAGGAATTTATATAACTTTGTATAACCTTTAGGGAGGACAGGAAGTGTGAGTGTGAGTTAGTTCAGCATTTGCAACAGGAACATGGAGGAGCCAGGAGCCGTGAACTGATCGTCAACTAGTCACAGCATGGACCGTTTCTTCATTCTGATCCAGAGAGAGCTGCAGGGAGGTTTGCTCTGACTGAGGCCACGGAGCCCAGGCCATCAAAAGCACATCAAAGCACAGGCCAACCTTTTATGTGAGGTTGACACAAGCTAGAGTCATCTGAGCGGAGGGTAACTTAATTGAGAAAATGCTTCCATAAGATTAGGTTACATGTAGACAAACCTGAATGATATTTTCTTTTTTTTTTCTTAAAGATTTATTTATTTATTATATGTACGTACACCATAGCTGTCTTCGGACACACCAGAAGAGGGGTCAGATCTCATTACAGATGGTTGTGAGCCACCATGTGGTTGCCGGGATTTGAACTCAGGACCTTCGGGAGAGCAGTCAGTGTTCTTAACCGCTGAGCCATCTCACCAGCCCGAATGATATTTTCTTAATTAGTGATTCACAGGGGAGGGCCCAGCCTATGGGAAGTGGTGCCACACCAGCGCTGGTGGTCCTGGGTTCTATAAGAAAGTAGACTGAGCAGCCTCAAGGAGCAATCCAGTGTGCAGCACCCCTCCCCCCCACAGTCTCTGAATCAGGTCCTGCCTCCAGGCTCCTGTGGTGTTTGAGTTCCCATCCTGACTTCCTTTGATGATGAACTGTGATATGGAAGAATAAGTAAAACAAACCCTTTCTCCCCAAGTTGCTTTGGTCATGGTGTTTCATCACAGCAATAGTAACCCTGACTCAGACACCAGCATTCCAGTAAATGTAACTTGTATGTGATGGGTCATGTGAGAACTCTGCTCCACACCTCCTCTCTCTGGACCCAGGCTGATGAAGGTAGCCACCACTTGATATGAGTGATCACGAGGACAGAGGGAGAAAAGAATGTGACAGGTTGTAGAATCTGAAGCTTCCGCCAGAGAATGACATCACCTCTGCTGGAGAATGACGTCACCTCTGCCAGAGAATGACATCACCTCTGCTGGAGAATGATGATATCACTTCTGCTGACATTTCCTTGGCTGCCAAACATCTTTTATAAAAGATGGTCTTCCAAGAAGTGCCCATTCCTACTGTAAGTTGATATACTAAGATCCATGGGAGGTCTCCTCTTCCCTGAGGAGAAAAGGAAGGGAGCATAGGGGAGAGGAAGTCTGAGGGAGGAACTGGGAGGAGAGGAAGGAGGGGAATCTCTGATCAGGATGTAAAGTAAATAAATTCATTAATAGGAAACAAAGATGGACTTCCTAGGTAACACCTGCTTGCTCAATCTGGGCCCTACACACCTTCAGAATTTGCTAAGGGAACAGTCAGAGATAAAGTGAAGATGATAAATGCATACAGACAGAGCACCACAGCTGATCTCAAAGGAGGAACAGCTTCTGGTTCTGAGAGAAGGGAATTTCTTATGTAAACTCTGCAAGTGGCTTTGTCTAATTGCTTCACCCTGGGAGCGTAGGCTCAAGTCCCACAGACTTCTGTGTCTAATGTTTGCTTCTTTTTTTTTTTTTATTTTGTGTATGAGTGTGTGCCTACATGTGTGTCTGTGCGCCACATGCATGCAGTGCTGTTGGAGGCCAGAAGAGGGCGCCAGATCCCCTGAAACTGGAGTCACAGATGGTTGTGAGTCACCATGTGGGTGCTGGAAATCAAGCCCAGGTCCTTCGCAAGGGTAGTTAATGATCTTTACCTCTGAGCTATCTCTCCAACCCCCTCTCATGCATACTTCTTACAATATGCACTTTAGGTTGCAGGCTTTGTTGGGATTCTCTATGTTTTTCAGTCTCTTCTCACCGCCCCCCCAACCCCCACTTCCAGCTGGGAAGTCAGGCCACAGAGACAGGATTGAACTTTGATCTGGCAGCAATTGTTCTGTTTGGTGCCCGTGCTTCAGTGCCAGGCATTTGCTTACACAGGAATGGCGAGACTAGAGGAGCGGCCAACCTTGTATGAAGTGCTACTGTAATTAGCTTCTCATGCACAGTCCCACCAGCAGTCTAACCCTCTCTCTGGAATCTGGGAATACTTTGTTTGCTTGGACACAGGTTTCATTGATGACTGTTCCACCTTTTCCCTCATCATGGCCTTGTTATTGAAGATTCTGTTTGCACTACAAGGTTTCTTCATCTTCCTGCTCATGACATCCTGTCCCCTCTCAGTAGAGGCCTGGATTGTACGAGGGTCAGGTAGCAGCTGGAAGTCCCAGCTGTTCCGTTATGTACTTGTTGTTTGTGTTGGGTTTAATGGTATCCGTCCAAAGTGGTATCCTTCTGCAGACTAATGTTCACTGAAGCACTGGTAGTCAGACCCCCTGATGAGCAGAGAGGGTGGATTAAAAGAAAGCATCGTATGGAAGCACAACTGAGTACTGTTTGCCTACAAATGAGGGGAATCCTATCATCTGCAATAACATGAAGGAACTTGGAGAAGCCCCCTGCTAAATGGAATAAGCTAGCACAGAACTATATAAATACTGCTCGCTTTGTTTCTTACTTGTATAGTGCTGGGACTTGAACCCTGGGCCTTGTGCTCCACTGTGGGACTCTTTTTTTTTTTTTAAAGATTTATTTATTTTATATATTGTTGCTGTCTTCAGACACACCAGAAGAGGGTATCGGATCCCATGACAGATGATTGAGCTGTACCATGTGGTTGCTGGGAATTGAACTCAGGACCTCTGAAAGAGCAGTGCTCTTAACCACCGAGCCATCTCTCTAGCCCAACTGTGGGACTCTTATAACATGCTTTCACTTTGTGATGGTTTGAATATGCTTGACCCAGGGAGTGGCACTATTAGGAGGCGGGCCTTGGAGTGGGTGTGGCCTTGTTAGAGTAGGTGTGGCCTTGTTAGAGTAGGTGTGGCCTTTCTGGAGTAGGTGTGTCACTGTGGGCATGGGCTTTAATACCCCTGTTCTAGATGCCCGGATACCAGTCTTCTCCTGTCTGCCTTCAGATGAAGATGTAGAACTCTCAGCTCCTGCATCATGCCTACCTGGATGCTGCCATGTTTCTCACTATGATGATGATGGACTGAACCTCTGAACCTGTAAGCCAGCCCCAATTAAATGTTGTTTTTATAAGAGTTGCCTTGGTCATGGTGTCTGCTTACCCTGTAAAGCCCTAACTAAGACACACTTATATGTAGGAACTAATCATATTCCCAGATAGAGAGAGTAGAATGGTGGTTTCCAGATGCCAGGAGGTATGGAGATATAGAAAGGTAACTCAGGCTACCTTGGTGGTGGCCAAGAAACCTAAGAGCAGAGACAGACTTACCTGTAAGGTAAGGAGTTACTTCCAAAATGACGCCCCTGACTCCTGACAAGGGAGAGGGAGATGCTTAGGCAACTGTATGTTTATATAGGATAGCTCCTTTAGAAGTAAGTTCACCTGGGGCATACCCAGTTTAAAGTCATAGTTCAAGAGGGAAAGATGGTGGATACAAACCAGCCCAGGACATCTGACATTCTCTTTTGGCCTCCACTGGGTGTATACGATATACAGACGTACATATATGCAGGTAAACTCCCATATACATAAAATAAAATAATGAGTTTTGAGATCTATTGCCCAGCAGTGGTGATTATAGTTAATAACGATGAACTACTTCCCTTTTAAAACTGTGAAGAATTAAAATTTCAAATGTTGTTTTCTCAAACAGTACATACATGTGGAGATGAATTTGCTAACTAGTGTAAGACCCCCCCCCCAAAACCAAGGGTGCCCCATCACCCCACACCTCGGAAGGCGACACCCAAATCACTCGAGAGAAACGGTCTTGATGCAATAACATGAGGATTTCTTTATTTAAGAATTCTGGGTTCCACAGCTGTATACCGCTCAGGGCTAGAGGACTGTGGACCCCGAGTGCAGAATTGGAACAGCTTTTATAAGTTTACGACAAAGCCCGAGAATCACAAACCAATCATTTCTTAGCATGGAGAGCCTGCGAATCACAAACCAATCATTTCTTAGCACGGAGAGCCTGCAAAATGCAAGTCAATTGATTTGTATCACTCTATAGTTTTTAGGCCAATCAGTTTAAATTATCGGAGCCCACGCTCAGTGGACCAATTAGTTTCCTATTTTCTTGAATGTTTATAGCTGCATGAACTCCTGCATAGGGGTAATGGTGTAAGCAGTTTACAGAAGCAAGATAAGCTTAGCCCATTTCCAGTTACCCTATGGGGCCAGGATCACCTATTCAAGGCCTTTCTGCTAGGTCTAAACAAAGGGCAGGCTCTGGAATGTGACCTTTTACCTAGTTTCTAACAAAGCGAGATAGCATTTTAAACTTCTGACTTCTTGGGGTCATTAGAGTTAGGCTGTATTATTTTCCATCCTTTCAGAACCTGTAAGTCCACAGTGACAGGATGGCTACAGATCTGAGCATCATACAGTCACTCCAGTGTCCCCAGAGAAAAGAAAGGGGAAATGGTGTGTGTGTGTGGGGGGGAGGGGTAGGAATGAAATGAATGGCAACCCACAGAGAGCATTAAAAATCACTATTTCTGAAGACAGAAGAAAGGGTTAGGAAGGTAGGACATTTGACACATGCAACAAACATCCTCCAAAACTCAGTGGCTTAAATCCACCCTCACTGATTCCCTTGGGTCAGAAGATCATTGAGACTCTGCTCGGCTCAGTTGTGGATCACTGGTGCCCAAACTGGTGTACACTCTACTCCACATGCCTTTCTGTGGAATGATTCCTGGGAAGAGATGAGGAAATGTCTGTTCACTCCAGATAGGGAACTTAGGGATAGGGAGTGAAGATCACCCCTATCACCAAGATAGGGAACCAAACAGATACCTCCAAAGTTCAACTTGGCAAACTTGGTTTTATTGGGCTGCTTATAGGACTTGGAGTGAGGGGGTTAGTTAGAAAAGCAAAAATGTTTCACAGACATCTGTATCACCAAAGCCCACCCCAGCACAGGTGACAGCTCACAAAGCTGGAGCCTGGACCTCACTGCCTGCAGTCATCTTGACAGGTTAGAGAGTGTTCTTTCCAAGTGGCCCAGCCGGTCTGAACCTCTTCTAGGAGCTCAGCTGGTCTGCAAGTGACTCTCCGTACTCTTTATTGCCTTAATATACTCTCAGGAAGGAAGGGGGCCTGGTGAGTCTGGTCAGTTTCAGGAACTTCCTGAAGATATTATGAGTTTACTTCCTGTCTTAAGGAGCTTCCCTGCAGGATTTGATTGTGCCACTTGCCCTTAGGACATCCTGCTGTTTTTTTTTTTACCTACCTGTAAACAAACTTTCTTAAAATACCCTGTTGCTTCCCTTCCCTTTTTGCAGGAGCTCTATGTCTTAAAGAGCTTCCCTCCAAGATGGAAGGAAACTACAACATAGCACCTTTCAGGTGAAGGTGAGGGACACCATTCCCAGGGCCTAGGACAATGATCTAGCTCAAGAATGCAAGAAGAACCCTGCCCTCGACCACAATGAAGACCGTCTTGCTTTGGTTGTATTGCATTGGCCTGCCATGTGGTCCCCAAAAGTCAAGGCTGAGGAAGGAGGTGAGTTCTCCAGGCACAGGGTGGGTTCAGGGAAAAGTGAAGTCCTGTCAGCTTCCTCTCCCTATCTGTTCCCCTTCTGCCCTCGTTCCCAGCACCTTCCAAGTCCCGTGCTTCCTTCTTGATCCCAGGCCAGCCTCGACATCACTATCCCTCATGTCTGAGCTCACTGTGGGGTATGCAGAAATCTTGGTATAAAGCCAAGCATGTCTAGAACTCTCCTCCAGATTGCTAGCCCCAGGCACATGGCTCTGTCCCCACAAGGTGCAGGACACATGGGGCTGAGCTGTGACCTGAAACATAACAGTCTGGAGGCTTGGTCTGGCTGTAGTTGTGCAGGGGGTGCAAATGGCCGCAGGAACTTTTCAGAATCCAGTCCAGCCCCTGCCTGTCCACACGGCCTGAAAACAAGAGGCAGCCGGGCAGAGGAGACGTACGCCTTTAATCCCAGCACTTGGGAGACAGAGACAGACGGATCTCTGAGTTCGAGGCCAGCCTAGTCTACAGAGTGAGCTCCAAGAAACCTTGTCTAAAGAAAGAAGGGGGGGAGGGGGAGGAGGAAACAAGAGGCAGTGGCCAAGCCTTGAATCTGATCCATGCTTCATTCTTCCTCAATGCACTCGTCAAAGGCGAGCATTTTCATGAGGAAGACATCTTTGACCAGATTTTGGCCTTTTCTGTCCTTCAGACAAATCAATCTTGAACGCAGCCCCAGTACAGCCTCCTCATCTTTTGTTGGAAATGTTAAACGGCATGCTCGCTTTGGACACATCACGCTTGTGCTGCATGTGGTTTTGCTTTGGGAGATGACTACACTACCACCTTGCTCCCTGAATATGCAGATAAAACACACACACACACACACACACACACACACACACACACACACACACAGTTTGTTCCTAAACAACTTGCCTTGTTGGCTTAATTGCCGGGCGTTACTGTTTCCCACCAGGAAAAGCACGCCCTTACCAATTTATTATCTCCATCTCTCCACCTGCCCTAAACTTCAGAGGCTGGTCCCACCTAGCCTCTGACCACCTGCCTGTAGTGGAGGCTGCAGGCCTCAGCTGCCCTGAGGCCTCACACGGCTGCTGCATTCTCCTTCCTCCAAAGTATGGCCGAAAACTCCTTCCTTGCATCTACCTTTTCCTCCTGGGAACCGGAAGTCACCCCTGCACCTTCCTCCCAGCAATTAGCCCCCAGCACTCTTTACTGACAAATCAAGAACCAATTGGGGAACAGGACCTTAGCATCAGCACCTCCCCCTTCATGCATGCATACAAGCACGCTTGTGCCTTGGCGCTTTGCTCGACATGCTTAATAAAATCCCCTGGGTCTGAGCCAACCACAGCGATGATGCAGCCCAAGTCATTTCTTCCCTCCTTTTTACTTCAGTTCTTCTTGCCATAACCTTGCTGTTATGAAATATGATGCAGCTAGGAGGTACCTAACAGGCCCATGCCAAGGTGACCCCTGTGAAATTATGCCATGCAACAAATCTAGTATAAAAGGGGGTGGCTGGGGGAAGGGAAAGGAATGAGGACCTGGAGAAGGGGTAGAGGCAGAGGAGTGGACACGTAGACAGGCAGACAGACAGAAGCAGAGCCATGAGGGCAGAAAGTGGGTGGGGGAGAGACAGAGAGAGGAGGAGGAGAGAGAGAGAGGGAGATGGAATGTCAGGCCGTCCTTTTATATACAGCTCATAGCTGGTGCACTTCCTGGCGTTGGCGGGTGATGATGTTAGCCACTGGTAGCTCCCCAGGAGGAGCCTGGTAGAATCACCAGAAGCTGACAGCAACCCAAGGAAAGAAGACCTTCTATAGCCTTAATCACAGCTTGATCACATCTCAGGCCTGCCACTCCCACCCAGAGTGGACCCAGCACACTAGACAACACACTTGCAGCTTTTCCTCCTTTGGTGGCAAGGGATGGGCTTTGATGCAAATGTGCTGGAGACTCTGGCTTTTGAGAGCTCTTAAGCAAAGGGAGAAAGACATCAGAGCTATGAAGTGGTCCCTCTGGCTCCCCACCCCATACCTTCACATCCTCATCAACACATGAACAAGGAAAGAGAGAGAGAGATCCTCACCAGCCACAGCTGGTGTGAATGAGCAAGACCTGTGCTAAGCAGCTGGTTTGCTGTGCCCTCAATGCCACCCCTGCCCTTGCTGTAATTACTTCTCCTTACAAAGGGAGTGTCTGCGATTCCATGGCTTTGGAGCAGCAGTTCTCAACCTGAGGGTCATGATTCCATTGGGGGAGTCAAACGACCCTTTCACAGAGGACACGTATCAGATATCTCGCACACCAGATATTTACATCGTGATTCATAACAGTTGCAAAATTACAGTTATGAGGCAGCAATAAAAATAATTTCATGGTTGGAGGTCACCACAACACGAGGAACTGTATTAAGGCGTCGCAGCATTGGAAGGTTGAGAATCACTGGCCTAGAGGATCACGGTTATGAGATGGTATCCATTTAGCAAACAGGAGAACAAACTCAGCCGTCCTTGTTATGAGACTGTTGTGTGTCCCTGGAGCTGTTCTGGGACATGGTGGAAGTTCAAAGACAGTCAGGATCTTCTTTGTGGGGTCTAATATGGACTAACTGGACGGAAGACTCAACACACCAGCAAGAGAGCAAAGGGCTGAATCGTGCCTTACCCCAGATTCCTGAGTTAAAATCCTAACCACAGGTCTGGAGATATGACTAAGTCACTACAAAGTATTTGCCATGCACGCATGAGGACCAGAGTTCAAATACCCAGTAAAAAGCAAGGCAGTATAAGCCTATAACTTCAGCGGTGGGCAGGCAGATACAGGATTGTCCCTGGTATTTGCTGGCCAGCCATTGGTCCAAACTGGCATATTCTAAGCTTCAGAAGTTCAGATGAGGAGGGCACCCAACATAGATCATTGACCTGGATGTGTGGATGCGTCTAAGTGCACACACACACACACACACACACACACACACAACCTTTAACCCCTTCACCTGGAGAGGGGGCCTTACAACTGAATAAGTATAAGACACCAGGAAGGTTTGCTTTGTCTCCATGTGATGCCACAGAATAAGGCTCAGCATCTGGAAGCCAGGAGAAACAAACAAACAAACAAACAAACAAACAAACAAAAAACCTTTCCCAGGAAGTCAAGGGAACCAGCACCTTGACTTTGGATTTCTCAGCCTCTAGACTCTTGAGAGTAAATATCTAGACTGGTGTTTTGACAGCTGTGTCAGGCTGGGATGACAGGGACTATGGATGGTGTGACAGAGAGGATGTAGTCACAGGAAAGACTCAGTGAAATCCCAGTGCGGTAGGCTAGACCTGTAACCCCAGTATTTGAGGGGCAAAAGCAGGAAGATCATGAGTTTGAAGCCAGTCTGGCCTATGTGGTAAGACGTTGTCTCAAATAAAACAAAACAGGAAAAAAGAAAAGGAAAAAAATCTTCGTCCTTGTAGCGTGTAATTATTAAAAAAAAACAACAACCCATGCTACAGCCGGCTAAGCCCTGCGGTCTCCCCTCCCCCTGCCCAGGTTCCTGAGGTTTGATGCTGCTGATGCGGTATTTCTCAAGCCACCCGCCCCTGCTAGCCCTGTAAAATGAAAACTCCAGAGGGTTGTGATTTACCAGCCAGATTCATAACAGTAAATCCTCAACCCCCAAAATGGCCACACAGAGAACTCAAAACTCAATTGATATTGATACAAGCTGCACACCTCAATTAGACAAATCGCCCTACATCACTCTATCGCCTTTCTGTGAGCTCCATAGCTACCTGTGGCTATTTCAGGCCATGTGGTGCTGCTCATCGTTCTCTGCTTCAGGTACCATCTTGTCTCTCTCGTCTCCGACCTGACCCATCTCTCTGTCTCTCTGTCTCTGTCTGTTTCTCTGTCTCTCCCCCCCCACAAACTTTCAGCTCCGCCTTCTTTTTCCATTGCCCAATCACAGGCTCAAGCCTTAACTGACTAAGATTTCACCGGACCTCTCCCGCCTACAGACAGTAATCCAGGACCGCCCTGATTCCTCGGACCCGGGAGTCCATCAAATCGGAAAAGTGAAGAACCATGAAAGTTGAACCAGCTCTGGGCAACCAAGACAAGCTCTCAGCACCGAGGAGACAAAGGGCAGAGAATAAGACACAACCAGGAGATAGAAGACAAGGGAGGGGTGTGTGTGTGTGGGGGGGGCGGGGACAAGGGAGAAGAGGCCGGGATGTTTGCCCCAGAGAGACAGAGAGGCTAGAGAGGAGACAGAAGTGGCCCAGGGCCTACGGCAGGCAGTTTAATAAAGGTAAAGCGGAAATCTCTGAGTTAGGATGAGGTGTTTAATTTTAATTGGGCATGTTAATCAGGTCAGCCTAAGGGACTTTTGATTGCTAGACTTCAATACTTTGATAGCTGGACCTTGGTGGCCAGCCTTAGAAGGAGGAATAGAGAAAGTAAGGGACTAGACCTTGGGGGCTAGCTTTAGGAATGCAATCTAATGGTTTTTGTTTTCAGCAAGGCAGAGGGAATTGGGGAGGAGGACGGACTGAGAAAGGTGAGGCCTACTAGAGCCCCTCTGAAGGCAGGCAGTGGGATTCAGTTTGCTAATCAGCCTTATGCAAAATAAGATTGTGGTCAGTTATCCAGATGCACCCAATGTAATTCCTGAGGGAGGAAGAAGCAAAGTCCGCGTTAGAGAGGCACCTTTTCTAAAGACCGAAGAGGTGCGCAAAGCCAAGGCCTGGGGGCAGACTCCGGAACAGAGCCCTACCCACATCTTGTTGGCCTGGTGAGACCCTTCCCGACTTCCAATCCCCCCAAACCCTCCCACCTGTCCCCAACCCCCACCCCCACCTGGAGCTGGACGCCTTTGTTTACAGCATAAACTGACTTGCTGCCTGTGTCTGGTGGTGCACTCTGGAGATCTGTAGAAGTCACACAGTGAGTGGCCTTGACCCCTGCCCTTGACCCAGACGTCCTGTGCCACTCCACACCCCCACCCTCAAAGGACTCCCTGAGAACAGCAAGGAAGACAAGCTGTGCCAGCCACTCCTTCCTGGGTTAACTGGCGAAATTTAATCTCTTTCCCTCTCACTTTATCAGATGACTCAGATGGAGGTCACTTCAGGCTAATGCTCTTTCAGCCAAAATAAGGTTATCATTGGAAAGACAGCAACTGCACAGATGCCCTGTGGCAGTTTTGAGAGCAAATCTTACTTCATAGTGATTTTGTTCCTGTAGTAATTATAGCATAAGTCAACTAGGAAAGGCTGGGACACCCTTCCCATGGCCCCCTTGTCCCTCTCCCTCTGGCCAGCATCCCGTCTCTCGTTCTGTGCTGAGATCCCATAATGCCTTTATTTACCGATGTCTCGACATCAATCGTGGAGTCCCCTCTCAGAAAGCCTTAGCTCCTCTTGCTCTGTCATATCTTTGTCTCAACCTCTCAGAAAGCAAAGGTGTATATCATGTGCTTCTCCAGGAGAGAAAGGTCACTACTTGACACCAAAGGATTGTCCCCAGATCTGTTCAGTACCTGCTCCTGTGCAGCAAAAACAGCCAAGAGAAAGAAGAACCTGGTGTTCATTTTAGTCACATCCTGTGGTCAGCCAGCTGGCCAAAGCTGTTTTCCTGCCTGTCAGTGTGTGTGTGTCAGAGCCAGTTGTGAATGGCTCTGCTGGCTCTACCTGAGAAGGAGAGATGGGATGCTGGCTACAGCATTAAAATTTATTTAATTTACCATTAAATAAATGGTAACATTTATTTATGCTCTAGGCACTTGATAACACTATTTTACTTGATAACACTATTTTACTTATTCCTTACATCCCTATACAGACACAGAACTGAAGCTGAAGTTTAAAGCTTTCGTTTAAACGAAAGAGATCATTTATACATAAAAGCACTTGGAAGGTGGGTGGTACCTAAAGAATGTTGCCCCACCCCATATTGTGTTCTGACCTACATATATATTCTCTTTCTCTCAAACACACAGACACACACACACACACACACAGATCTGCACACATACATCATCATGCACACATATACACTTGGTTAGTAAATATCAGACTCAAGCTTCATATTAAAACCTACCAATTCCAAGCCTAGACACACCAAGTGATAGCACACGTGGTGTGTTATGCATGGCACCTAAGAAAAATAAATAAATAAATGATATGGCCCCCAGAATCTTGCACTTGTTATATATAGCATTGAAGCCAGTCTGCTCATCGTATACTCATTTGAACTATATAAAATTGCCTTTTTGTACATTGGAAATAGCCCACACACAATAGACCTTGTAGAACTAAGATGTGATAAATGTAACTGTTGGGGCGGGGGCAAGTAAGAGCAAGACCTTTGTAGTTTAACTCTCTGAATTCAAATTTTTCCTTCGCTGCTTGCTCACTATGTGATCTTGGAATAGTTGCTTAGCCTCTGAGTCTTTGTCTCTTGTCTATAAGTAGGAGTACTATTGCAGAGGGATGTCTTAGTCAGGGTTTCTATTACTGCACACACATAACCAAGAAGCAAGCTGGGGAGGAAAGGGTTTATTCAGCTTACACTTCCACACTGCTGTTCATCACCAAAGGAAGTCAGGACTGGAACTCAAGCAGGTCAGGAAGCAGGAGCTGATGCAGAGGCCATGGAGGGATGTTCCTTACTGGCTTGCTTCCCCTAGCTTGCTCAGCTTGCTCTCTTATAGAACCCAAGAGCACCAGCCCAGGGATGGCCCCACCCACAAGGGGCCCTCCCACCTTGATCACTAATTGAGAAAATGCCCCACAGCTGGATCTCATGGAGGCACTTCCTCACCTGAAGCTCCTTTCTCTGTGATAACTCCAGCCTGTGTCAAGTTGACACACAGAACCAGCCAGCACAAGGGCCATCCTCTGAGCCAAATTACTGCCATCTTCAGGAATCTTCGGGCCTGCTCATAGAAGATCATCATCATAGCCTGTTGACTGTTGTCCTCCCCTCATAGAATGGAGGGCTAGAGAGAATCATGGGACCTCGCCATCATCCTCGCCATGAGTATCCACCCGCCTTTGCCAACCAGTGGTATGTACTTCTGCCTAAATGTGTATGGACAAGTGTGTGTGTGGGGGGGGGGTTAAAGGACATAAGTGGGGGAGGATAAGGAGGTGACCCACCCAGCCACGGGGAAGCCACTATCCCGGCTGGTGCAGAGTCTGCAATGCAGCTGGTTTAAAGTCACCCATGCGCCTGTTCCTCACCCCTAACCCACGACTCCGTAACTGAGCCAAATAAACTTATTGGTTCCCAGGCTGAACTCTAGTGAATCCTGCCTCAGTTTGTCTTTAGGATCTCAGAAGAAAGGGCTGATGTAGTTTCTGTCTCTCCTAGAGAAGGAATTTTAGCAGCACAGGGACAAAGGGCTCGCTATTTGTAAGTCACTAATTAGATTGTGAGACACCAATATCTCTTAACAAATGCTAGCTATTGGCATCACGATAGCTTGATCTAATTCTATGGCTGGGAAATGGTGGTGGGCAGCTGAGAATGGGGTCGGACAGAGCTCGTAGGACATGGCTGTTTATCATGACGTTCTAGACGGTTTCACTTCCCATCGTCGCAGGATACCAGAAAGCAAGGTTGACCGATTTCCTTAAGAGCCCCGCTTCCCACCTGTAAAAACAAACAACAAACAAAACAAAGATGTTTGTGCTGAAATAGTTCTTCTCTGAAATGCCTCCCGAGCAAAATGAAGACAAGGAAGACAAGCCAGGAAGAGCAGGCAGAAATCCAAGAATGACTGGGTTGGCATTCAAGCTCTGTGAAAGGCGTGGCCCTGGGGAGCTGGCATTAGGAAGCACTCTACATAGGAAGGCTACCTCCCCATTTACCGTCTGTGCCCAGCGCAGGAAGCCGCATGCGCGTCCACTTCCTGTGGCTCCCCAACCACGTGCCACCGGCTGAGCAGCCCAGGAACTCAGCTCTGCAGGAGAACAGTTCCGCAGGGCAGATGTCAGAGTGACAAGGTCAGAGGGGCAGCTCCAGGAAGAGCCCTCTTCAAGGCTCGTCAATCCTGACCGTGGCTGGGACTGCGCATGTGTCTCTGGCTCCTTCTCTTCCTACTAGGGCCCCAGTCATTGGATCAACAGCGCTTCAATCACATCCAGCCTCATCTTCATTAAATGCATCTGCCAAGGTATTTTTTTTTCCAAATAAGGTCACATGCTTTTATTTGTTTTGCCATTGAGATTTAACCAATTGTAATTATGCAGACTGATGAGGAACGAGGTCATATTATTATAGAAGTGTCCGATATAAAATTATTTAATCAAACTAGTGAAAGGATAAAAAAATAATACAGCCTAACTCCAGCCTTCTAAGGAGCCCCCAAACACTTCATATTCCAGAGCCCGCTCTTTGTGCTCTTAGTTAGAAACTAGGTAAAAGGTCACAGTCCAGAGCCCGCCCTTTGTTCAGAGCTAGACAAAAGGCCTTGAATAGGTGATCCTGGCCCCATAAGGTAAATGGAAATGAGCTAAGCTTATCTTGTTTTTGTAAACTGCTTAAAAAGTTCACGCAGCTATAGACATCCAAGAAAATAAGAAGCTAATTGGTCCACTGAGCGTGGGCTCCGATAATTTAAACTGATTGGCCTAAAAACTATGGAGTGGTACCAATCGATTGGCTCGCATTTCGCGGGCTCTAGATGCTAAGGAACGATTGGTTTGTGATTCTCACCCTCAGTTTTGGGGGGGGGTCTTATAGTTCAAGGATGAAAGTTCTACATACTCTGGATAAAGGAAGGCTGAAAGGATGGGGATTTCTCACTTGTGCTACTGAGCATTAGCACAAACCTTGGGACTATCTCCCTGCATCCCTCCAGTACAGAAACTATGACTGTCCTTATGGCTTAAACCACCAATGGCCACACTTCTGCTGTGTGTGGCAGTCCAATGCACTCATAGGTAGCAAGGGATGTGCTCAAGAGCAGTGTGGAGATGAGTGAGGAAAACATGTCAGGACACAGGGAAATGAATATTGTTGGGGGAGTCAGGAGCCTTCTGCTGGGGGGGGGGGCGACTGCAAATCAAACTGCTGCTCTCAGCTCTATTGCTTGCCCCTCAAACTAGTTTTCTTTTGCTCCTTCTTGCTCTTCTGTACTGCATTCTTTTCCTCCCACCTCTCTGGCCGCCCTTTCCTTTCTCGCTCATAAACTCTGAAAAGCTCTGTGCACCTCTGCCTATTATCCTGGGCACCTATGGAGAATTCGGTCACAACCGTCTTACAGAGTCACAGGCAAGTATTTTAATTGCTGCCACTTACTCCTCAAACTGGAGTTCACCGCATGCGCTTGGCCTGCTTTTCTCAGACTAGTCCACACTTTAATGGTTAGCTTGCATTCTTGTATTGGAAAAGAAGAGAAATGGTTTGAATGAGAACAGACCCCATAGGGTCATATAATTGAATGCTTGGTTATCAATTGGTGGAACTGTTTGGGAAGGATTAGGAGGTGTGGTCTTTTTGAAGGAGTGTCACTGGGGGTGGGCTTTGAAGTTTCAGAAACTCCTGTCAGGTTTGGTCTCACTTCACTCCCCACCTCTGCCTGTGGGTTAGGATGTGAGCTCTTAGCTACCGTCCCAGCACCCTGCCTGCCTGCCACCCCGTTTCCCACCATGATGATCATGGGCTCATCCTCTACAACTATAAACAAGCCCCCAATTAAATGTTCTCTTTGTGTTTCATCTCAGCAACAGAACAGTAACCAAGACAAGCAGAATTCAGGAAGAAAGGCAGATGCTAGGCAGAACCAGGGCAGAACAGTGGAAGCCAGCTGAGTACCAGAGCTGTGTTCACACAGACTTAGCTCTTAGTACCCACTGCTTCCAGGCCTGTGGTCTTAGCCAGCTGCAGATGGAAAATGCTTGGAAAAAAAACTGTCCTGAATATAGACAGACTTTGATTTTCTCATCACTTTTCTTGAAGAGCACAGTCTAACAAATGTTTAGGGAACACAGTCTAGTGATTGTTGAGGGAGCACTTTCATATTGGGCATTACAAGCAATCCAGAAATGACTCAAACTCTACACAGTTTATATGCAGGCACCACACTATCCTATACAACAGATTTGGGCATCCTCAGATTTTGTCACTGGCTGCAATTTCTGAGCTCATGCCCTGTAGATATGGGGAACCACCTGAGTCACACTGTACATTTGCCAAGGATATCTAGAAGGTTCCTGTAAGAGGACACAGATCATCCCAGCATTTACTTGTCATGAGTGGAGTTTCACGCTGGGGTGTGGTGGCTTTTAACTCAGTTCATAGAGACTGGAATTTGTAATAAATAAATTAATTAAATTTTAAAAAGTTAAAAATTCCCACTTTCAGCTCTGCCTGCCTCCGATCGCAAAGTGAACATGTTTCACCCCAGCAGGCTTTTGAACAGCTGGAAGCAGACACAGACGCATAGACATCAGATCTTGATGGGACCAGCTAACAACTGTTTCTTAACCAATGAAAAAATGGGTTTCCCTGGGCCATCTAAATTGAGGGTTCATATCCAAACTGTAGTCTTAGTCTAGTGTCGTTGTCGTAGCTTCTTTCTAGATTAAAAGCCCCCAACTCTCCCCTGTGGTTTGAATATGACATATTCCAGAAAGGCTCATGTGTGGGAAACTTGCTCTTCAGTTTGGCAGTTTTGAAAAGTGATGGAAATTTCCGAGAGCTGGGAGCTAGTGGGTGCTGCCCTGGGAGGGAGAGGGTTAAGTAGCTCTCAAGGGAGGGACTCAGGTTTGCTTTAGGAAGAGGTTTATTTTAAAAGAGCATGGTGCATTCCTCCCTGGCTTCTGTAGCATCCTGTCTCATGCGACACACCCCTCCCCCAAACACATTCTCCTGCCATGAAGCCATTTTTCATGGTGTGGTGCGGTCAGGGGGTGAAGGGGCCTTTCCAGAACCACCTCATGCTGTTCACACTTTTGCCCTCTGAGAGTGTGAGCTAAGTAAACCTGTTCTTTATGTTATGTTATACCATCTCGGCTATTTTGTTGTAAGCATGGCGAATGATCAATATCCTCCGTCAGTTACCTTTATGGTATGCACTTCCGGGCCCAGCAAGTTAATAAACTCTGCTTTCATTTTTATGTCTCTGTAGCTCTGGTGGGAGCTCTGCGTTTTACTGCCAAAGAGCTCTGGAGGGAGCCACACCAACTAACAATTACTATCTGGTCGCAGCCTCAGAAAAGCTTCTGAATACTGTGAAGAACTGGAAAAACCAAAACTCAACTCCTAGCTGATCTAAACCCATCAAAAACCAAAAACACAGTGATCGTTAGCATTCTCCATCAGACAGGGCACAAGATGCAGCCCTAAAGACGTCCCAGTTAGGAATTTGTTTCAATGGCAGCCAGCCAGTCTCTACAGTGGTTTTGACTTGAACATTGCTTCTGGATGTGTGTGGGGTATCTGTGGTTTAACATTTAAAGTTTACCAAATGTTTATAATCAAAAGTCAGGATTTTCACAACAACAACAAAACAAAACAAAGCTTGTTACTTCTTAATTATTTACCACACATGCTACAAAATCTAAATGGTTTAGGCAGGGTCTGTGCCCGTTCAACTCTCAAGATAGGAACCCAGATCTTCTCAGAAGAATCCCCCGAGAATGTTAGCTAATTTTGTTTCCCAGTCTTATTAAGACTACCTGGGAGACTTTCATTCTAATTAGGGTTTCTATAGCAGAACTTTGAACTTGGGGAATTACCTGAGTCCCAAGCATTAAGTCCAATAAGAGAAACATCCAATGTTTTCCCCATAAGAACCCTCTCCTCCCACTTCAAGATACTTCTGAAGTGGGAATTTCTAATTTCTTTGGAGATTCACTTGTGTCATGTGATGTTTTTCTGGACCCTCTCTTATGAGAGGATGCTTTGCTGAAGCAGACACGTGAGAAGACAAGTGATGTTTGGGAGGAGTATAAGTAGAATCCAGTAGACAGTGATGCATTGGTTCACCTTGCAACAGTTCACTTGCAACTGTAGAGAACAATGAGCCAAAGAGCTTCTTGTGCTATTCTGGCCGCTTCTTGCCACTTCTGCAGAAGTGTGCTGATTTGGCAGGGCCTTGCAGTTTCTTCTGGATCGAGTCGCTGCTACAGATTTGTGCTTGATGTATTAGAGTGGACTGCTGAAATTCTGACAATGACATTGAAACTGCCCCAAAGAACTACTTCTAAACAGGTCCACATCCTCCTTGTCCTATCAACCATCTTTCTCCCTTACCTTAGATCGGTGGGCTGGAAGGGAGGTTGAAGCATTTAAAAACCCTTATTAAAGTAGGTTTTGAAAACTCCAAGCCTGCACAAACCATTTCTTTTCTTCCCTCAAACATTTGATAACAGGCTGTTGCAAGTTGGTTGTGATCCGTGGGTTGATGTATTTGAACATATGGCTCCCAGTTAGCAGGGCTGTTCTGGCAGGTTATGGACCCTTTAAGAGGCAGAGCCTTAATGAGGGAGGTTGGTCACTGGAGGAGGGCCCTGAGGTTGTACAGTGTGACTCATCTTCCTGTTGGTTTTCGGCTTCCTCTAACAAGAAGGCCAGGCGTCCCCAGCTCCACTCTTCTGTTGGCAGATAACCATGCTACCACACTTGCCCTCCATGATGGGCCCTGGCCTTTCAGAGTATGAGCCAAAATAAACACTCCCTTCCTTCTTCTTTCCTTCCTTCCCCATTCCTCCCTCTACCTCCCTCCCTATCTCCCATACCCGCTTCCTCCCTTCACCTGTTTGTTTCTTGTCAGGTATTTGGTCATAGCAATACAAATACTAACGTGCACAGGCAGATGTCCAAGCATGAGATGACTTCTCTTGATGATTATAGAGAAACCGTAGCAGAAGCTGCCCAGAGTGAATGCCTAGTGTCATGTTGTTGTCTCTGGAATGTATATGGTAAAATTCCTATATGCTGGGCCTGGGAGACAATCAGCACAATGACGGTAATGATGCGTCCTTTTCAACCTTCTGTAGAATTCTTTCTCAGCAGATGAGTCAGCTCCCTAAACCTCCTGCGTGCTTAGGGTTGGTACATTGGCGATTGCCGCCTTACCCATTGAGAGTCACCATCAATAGTCGGTTCTGGCTAAAGTGTCTCCTGATGCTTCTCTCCTTCAGTCCAACCCAGAAGTCCCGCCTACTCGCCCAGTGATTGGCTCCTTTATTCATTATGGGATTGGTTCACAAGAACAGCACCAGACCCATCCACAATATATGTATATGGATTTCTGGGATATATATGCATGTATGAGCATATGTGTAGGGTATGCTGGTATGTGTGTGTGTGTTTTCCTGTGAGAGTGGGAGTTCTGTGTGAGAGAGGTTGTATGTAGGTGGAGGTTTATGGAGTATGCTTGTGTTGGTGTGTAATTATGTATGGTGGGTGTGTGTATGTGGGTCCATGTGTGTGGGTCCATGTGTGAGTGTCTGGGTGTCTGTTCTCTTTCACATATTTCTTATCCTCTAGTGATCTAGGATAGTTTTTTTCCCCCCACAGAAGGACAGTCTCAATATGCTTCCTCCTGAACTTACACACGTTAAAAGTTCACAAAAGTGAGTCACACCCTTATGTTTCTAATATATGGCATTAATATTTTTAATAAATCTGCGTGGGGTTGCTTCCCACCTCATGGCCTTAAAGCATACAGCCTTGATATTTAATATGCCCTCAGCAGCACAGTAGCTGGGCAGCTGCCTAGCCTGTCCCAGTAGAGCAGCCTGTGGGCCTCACCCTCTCCGCCCCCTTTCCCAGCTCTGCTCTGCTCTCCTGTCCACACCCCAGGCAAGGTGTCCCTCTTCTTTCTTCTCTTGCTTCCGTGCTGTCCCAAGCCTGGGAACCCTAAACCCTGCCTCCATCTCTCCTCCCCAGCTATTGGCTGCTGGTCTCCTTATGTACCAATCAGAATTAATTGGGGGAAGGGGGAGGTTTCCAGAAGTTAGGTCCAGATCCTTACCTGTAAGCATAATTAGCGTTAGACTACTAGTAGCTACACTAATACCTTTTTTTTTTCTGTTAAGCTGGACAAGTCACTCAGAGATGACTGCCCATGACTATATGTCTTAACCGTAACTTCCAAGCTGGGATGTCTTCTTGCAAAGTGTTCTGGTTAGTTCTAACAAGCCTGCCAAACTGTTTTTACTCCATCCCTCCTAGAAGAAAGAGCAGAGGAGTGTCCTTGTCCATTACACGAGGCCACCCTGCACCCCACTTCAAACTATGGTGTGGCATCTCTAAAAGGCTTCATGGCTCCATGACCTTGTTACTGGGCCCTGTATGCAAATCCCAGAGTGGTCTTGTTCTTCTTGCTTTTTGTTTTGCTTTTGAGGGGTAGGTACGTGAAATAAGGTCTTACATAGCCCAGGTTGTCCTCAAACTTGCAGAAGGATGACCTTCAACTTCTGTCGTTTCTGTATCTAACTCTCTAGTGCTAGAAGATGTGTGTTAGGCACTCATAACAGCTTATTAATGATTCTTCTTGTTTCTCAGTGTTCTGGAGGGAGCTTTGGTGAGTAGTCAGCCTACCCCAACAACATCACCCTCCCCCCACCCCGCCTTTATTTCAGTATGACAGGGCAAGGTCACACACACACACACACACACACACACGCGCGCGCACGCGCACGCGCACACACACACACAAAAACCTGCTCAGCCTTGAATTATTAAAGTTGGATGAAAAAAAAAAGTTTTTCCAGGTCCAGTGTTGGGCGTTGCAGTCCCAAGGCCATAGGCAGGGTCTTAGGTTTGGAAGCTGCATAGCTTTGCCCTTTCTGTAGCGGCAGCTTACAGCTCCACAGCTTGACCTCGGTTAATTCCTGCTGTGGAGGAGGTGGAGACAGATGTGCAGTAAGTTTCTGTAACAGAGGCCAAGCCGCCATCTTATTAGCATGAACATCAATACCTTGCCTGCAACGCCAGGGGGGTCATCGGGACCTGTGAGTCCCTGGCCTGAGCATCGGGGACTGCAGGGTTCCTGCCATCAACTACCACTGCTCTCTACCTTTGCTCGGTAGGCATAGCTGTGACCACCGCGGGCACGTGCCCATATGGCTGAATTGTCTGTGGACAGGCAGAGGTACGCGGACTACGTCAAGACTGCCGGTGCGGGTGAGAACGGACCCAGAGGAGCAACTAGGCTGTTCCGGGGCTGTAAGAACAGTGGCTGTGCTCTGGCTTAGCAAAATGAGTGCAAAGGGCGAGGCCCTGGCTTCAACCTTCACACATAGGAACCCTGAAAACTGGAGCGGTGGAGAGATGTCTCAGTGGTTAGAGCCCTGGCTGCTCTTGCAGAGGACCTAGCTCAGCACTCAGCATCCACATGGTGGCTCAGAACCACCCACAACTCCATCTCCAGGGTAATCTGATGCCTTCTGGCCTCTGAGGGCACCTGCACTCACATACACTTACACACATAATTAAAATAAACCAAATCTTTAAATTATTACAGTGCTTCTTCCTTCTTTGGAATGATTAGGCAATAGGGTTTCATTACAGCTACATACCATTGTTTTAATTATCTATTTGGTGTTTTGCTGAATGTTCTAAAATTTATTTTCTTTAACCAATATTTAAATTGTTTCTATTCCCCATCCCCCATTATCAACAGAGCTTAATGAATCTATCTATCTACCTATTTATCTATCTATATTTCTGGGGATTGGGGATGGCTCTTTATGTCCTTGGGGAAAATTCCATGAAGGCAAACAATTGTGGGGTCATATTTTAAAATGCTGACATAGTGTCAGATGACCATCTCAAAAGTCAATGACCTACGCTTTCTTCCCACACTTCAATGAAAATGTGCACTTTTATATTTAGATATTTGCCCCATATAAGATTTGTTTTGGTGTGAAAATTCACCCCTTTTGATTTTCCAAATGACTGTTTTTTTCATACCATTTTGTTCGAGGGTTCACCTTTAACACGTCTCAGGTCCTCAAACACATGCGGACCTGTTTCTGGATTTTGTACTATCGAGCTTTGTGCATTGTCTTAACAATTGTACATGTAGAGTGTGCTTTGATATCCAGTAAGACAAATACTTTACTTTCTATTTATAGATACCCATTCTTAAGAAATTTCTTAAGAAATGTAAAATCAGTTTTTCCATGTCAAAGAATTCTCAAGATACTTTACATTGTATTTACTTTTTATATTGGAAGAATTTACATTTTTGCAGCATGAAATACATATTTTAAAAAGAGATTTAGGTTTCCATCTATTTTAATATCTGTCTTAGTATAATTTTGTTGCCTTTCTATAAGTCACTTACATAAGGTACCATTGATAAAAACATTTTCTTTTTGAGAAAGTGTCTTACTGCATTTTAAGCTGGATCAAATTTATGACTCTCATACCTCAGCCGTCTCAGTGTCAGGATAACAGGATTGTACCACCATGTCAGCTTGGGAATCTAATAGCTTTTGATTATTATTATTGAAGAGGTCTTGCCTCCCAGTGTGGCGGTAAAAAAAAAAATGTAACATTAATCGGGGGTTTCTACCCAGCTCTCATCATTCAGAACAAAACCTTTATATGTATGATGAGCCTTTAAATTACTAGAGCTGATATCTACCCTCTAAGCTATTCGTAACTACTTTCCTATCAATAGCCCCGAGCTATAACTTGCCATGGTCCACCTGCAACGCTCTTATTCCAGTTGGCCAGCCCTCGTGCCATGTTTTCATGATTCACCTTCTCCATGGTGTTTTCTCTCTCTTCACCTCTCTCTGCCCTCCTCATGGTCTTTGCTCAGATCCTACAACCGATGACTGAAGCCCCGCCTTCCTCTCTTCTGCCCAGCTATAAGCTGTAGGCATCTTCATTGACCAATCAAGGATGACTTGGGGGCGGGTTTCACAGCATCACTTGGTTTAAGTGAAGATCTCCTCCTCCTGAGGCAGCCAGAACCAGTATTTAGCTTAGGATACGTAGTCACAGATCAAACCCTAACACCCAGTTACAGCTTTCTGGCTTGCTTCATTGTTAGCCACTCTGCCTCAGTTTCTCCACTTGCCTGGCTGTTCAGGCCTGGGCACTGATACTAACAGGAAGGGCTCTGGCTCACCCCTCTCCTTGTAACTGTCTCAGCAAGGGGGTGGGTGGGAGGTGTTCTAAAGAGAACATCTAAGGCTATCAGACCAGAACAATGGTTTCCCAGGAACTGAAATCCCCCCAGGAATCTCCTTCCGGCAGGAAGGAGCAGGCTGGGGCCTGGTACCAGCCAGAAGAGGACCTTGCCTCCTAGGAAGAGATTCCACACAGTTTTGACACACTGGATAACATTCCCTTCGGGGGCCTTCACCATTGCTTGTGTGAGGATGGTGATAGGGCTGTCATGCTCCCGGCTGTGACTGTGCCCGCCCAGCAAAGGCCTTGCTCTCTGTCCTTCTGGATTTGTAACAGTCAAAGCTCTGCCACCGCCAGTAATCCAAACAGAGACTTCATTCTAGGCAGGGTTAGCTTTGCTAGCGTGGGACAGGAGCTGAGGCTGGCGGCTTGAAGCACTTCTGGCTTCTCCGTGGGCTCCAGGCCAAGATGGTACCGATGTCTCACGGGAAGCTCCAAGACGCCTTCCAGGGTACGCCTTCCAATCTGGATAAAAATGAAAGACGATGCTGTGGCCAGAACGGCCTTCTCTGCTCCTACAGGAACCACAGAACTCCGGAGGCTCGGACTGACAGCCGGAGCACTTTCTAGGGAGTTAGGTTTGGGTCCCATTGTGATTTCTATCTCAGTCATTAAAATTCAAGCTTTAAAAAGAAAAGGCCCTGTCCGTTATGTTTTTATAACCCTCGCCAGCTATAGGGTGATTTATGACGGAAAGTTTTTGTTTAAATATTAAACATTAATGGTTTCGCCCTGCTCCTGAGAACCGAGCAGACAGTTGGAAATGGGCTCACAGCGAGCTCTCTGCCCTGAGGTCTATGTTGATGACTAAGGTGACCTTTGAGAAAAGGCACGGAATCAGAATTGGCTGCACCCGCCTTCTGCACACCCTTCTCACTGGGTCCTGCGCTGTTCCCGCTGTCTCCTAGCAGCTAGGGGACTTAATTATTTTGAAAAGCAGTTTTTGAAAAATTGTTTGTTCCAAATGGCTGATGGATCGGTTAGAAATCTGTGGTCAATTGCTTCTTTTCTGTTTGATACCACAACACTACCCCAAGGCTCAGAAAGCTGACTCTCCCCCCTTCTCAGTAGGTTCTGTCTGGCACTGAGCTAACATTTGTATACATTATTCTGTTTTAAAGTCTTTAAAAGTACCTTGAGGTCTATGGTATAAAATTCTGGTTTTAAATGCGAGGGATCTGGGTTTAGACATACTGGCTTTCTAAGGGCAGCTGGTAATGAAAATTTGTAATCAGTTTTCTGTCTCCAAATAATAACTCCTATCTAATGCCGTGCTTGGCCAACTGAATCACCATTACATGGCTGACAGAGCCCCTGGAGTCGTGAGTTTACTTTGTTGGAAAACCTGCATTTTGTTCTTGAGTGAGTGGTGTGTGATTTCAGAGTATGGGTCACTGGAGTGGTGACATTAACGTGATAGACAAGGATGACATTGCATTTTTGACCGAGTCCTGGTGTCTTATGAGTGTTAAGTCGTGGAATTCTCTGTGGTGAAGGAAATGGCTCTTACACCAAAGGGCATCAGTGATAGTTTCGGAATTCAATGTGAGTGACTTCAGCCCGGAAAAGCAGATTTAGGTCACTCCAAATTTCAGGTTCCAAGTTGAGAGGTCTTTAAAGACTTTCTAATAACAAAACAAAGTCAATAACCGAGGCACACATTAGTAGAAATACTAGGTAGGCAGGCTACAGGGCTGGAGAGATGGCTCAGCAGTTAAGAGCACTGACTGCTCTTCTAAAGGTCCTGAGTTCAAATCCCAGCAACCACATGGTGGCTCACAACCATCCGAAGTGAGATCTGATGTCCTCTTCTGGTATGTCGGAAGATACCTACATTGTATTTAGAAATAATAATAATAATAATAACAATAATAATAAATAAATAAATCTTAAAAAAACCCAAAAAGGTAGGCAGGCTATGAAGCAGGCCTTGTTTCGTCCTCTGTTTCAGGCCTTGAGATTGTAAGATGATGCTCTGGTGAGCACCTGGTCTGTCCATCCCAGGATTTACCTAACGGTCACAAAGACGTTAGGTCAGACACAGAGGAGGAAAATTCATGGCCATTAAGGCACGTTGGCTCTGGCCTTGTCACATTCCCACCTGTCCACACTCACTGAAGTTCTGTGAGTCAGTCAAGCCTGCAGAAGGCTCAGTGGCAGGTTTGGCTTCTTTCCTGGACCTTTTATTCACCCCACAATAACCTTTATTGAGTTCATCATCATCGTCATCGTCATCGTCTTCGTCATCGTCATCATCGTCATCTTCATCTTCATCATATCAGATATCCAAGAAGGAGGAAAGATCTATTTGGCTCATGGCTCCAGTCTGTGATGCACTGGCCTCATTGCTGTGGGCCTGTGGTGATGCCAAAGGTCAAGGGTGAGCCAAAGCAGAGCTGCCCACCTCATGGCAGATAGGAAATAGAAATGGAGGCAGACAGGAGGGAGCCCGGACAAGACTCCCTTCAAAGGCGCGCCTCTGACCTGCTCGCCTTCGAGAGGTTTGCCACCATCCTATAGTCTGCTCACGTTCAATTACTTGTGTGTCTTGTATCTTAGTGTTTCCACTGCTGTGAGCAGGCACCATGACCAAGGCAACTGTTATAAAGGACAACATGTCATTAGGGCTGGCTTACAGGTTCAGAGGTTTATTGTCACGGCAGGAGCATGGCAGCATGCAGCAGGTAGACATGGTGCTGGCGGAGCCAAGAGTTCTATGCTTTGATCCAAAGGCAGGTAGGAGGAGACTGTCTTCAGCAGGAACCAGGAGGAGGCTCTCTTCCACACTGGTTGGAGTTTCAGATTAGGAGATTTCAAAGTCCACCAGTCACAATGACACACTTCCTCCAACAAAGCCACGCCTACTCCAACAAGGCCATGTCTCCTCATAGTGCCACTCCCCTTTCGGCCGAGCTTTCAAATACATGAGTATGTGGGGGCCAAGCCTATTCAAGCCACCATTCGAAGGATGTCAGAGGAAATCTTGGGAGCATTGGTTCTCTCTTTTCCACCATGTGAATTCACGCTCTCAGACATGGAAGCAAGCACTTAGCTCCGGTGTTTGGGTGCTTGAGCCAGGATTTCTCACCGAACCTGGAGCTCACCAGTTGGCTAAACTGATTAGTCAGTGATTGCCCAGGGATCCTCCCGACTTTGTTTCATTTGTGTATACTGGGATTGCCAGTACGGTTTTTATGTAGAGGCTGGGATTAACCTCAGAGTCTCAGGCTTGCTTCATAAGCATGTAACTGACTGGATTGTCCCTCAGTCCCCTATTCATATTTAAACCTCTCTACTTACGTTTCCATGCTATCTCATTTCAGGATTGATCCAACCCTAGGTGCTGACACACAGAGTAAACAACAACAACAACAACAAAAAACCAACCAACCAACCAACCAACCAACCAACCAAACAAATAAAAAAAACCAAACCAACTGTTGAAAGCTAGAGATGCTAGCTAGAAAGCTAGAGTCCAAACTTTTCTCCATTTCTCTCTCTCTCTCTCTCTCTCTCTCTCTCTCTCTCTCTCTCTCTCTCTCTCGGTTTCTCTCTCAGTGCTGCTTGTTTAAGGTCTTGAATTTATAAAGCATTTTGGGGGACACTCCACGTGATATATTTATTAGTCTATGTGGACTACTGGATCAAACTAACATGAAACAGGTGCTTGTGAGTGCTAGCCGAGGAGCCCACGGGGCTGGCAGATGTGGTTTCTGGTAGATATTTGCCTTTAGGTTCATTGTAGTGTCTTCTCCGTGTGTCCTCATATAAGAATGGGCTTGCTTGATTTTTTTTTTTTAAAATAAGGATATGAAACTGCTCTTGATGAATTTCTCTCAGTACTTAGTCATCTCCGAAAGGCCCCGTGTGTGACATCTGCTCTGTGTGTCATATTCAGCTTCATTCTCAGCTTGACGTGTCTGGGAAGAAGGAACGCTCTGTGGTGAACTGCCTCAGTTAGGCTGACCTTTGACCTCGGCTTCTGTTTATACCAAGTCTGGTCTAATAGAAACTCATTTGCAAGGTTATTCCTTGCCGCAGGGCAGTTAGCACAGTACTGGAGCAAATCAATGTAAGCGGACAACATTAATGTGAGGATGGAATCAATGATTTGATTTGTATTACAGAATACGATGCAACCATCTGAAAAGAAAGACAATCTATGGAATTTTCTGCAAAGATATGTAGACATGTTAGGTAAAAGAGTAAGTTAACTGTATGACCCAGGTTTGACTACTGGCGTGGGAATGTTAAAATTTGGCTGGGTGTGGCAGGGCACATCGTGAATTCTAGCATCCAAGAAGCAGAGGCAGGCAGAACTCTGTAAGTTTGGGTACAGCCTGGTCTACATAGTGAGTTCTAGGCCATCCAGGGATACATAATGAAAGCCTGTAAAAAAATAAATAAGAAGCTGGGTGGTGGTGGCACACGCCTGTAATCCCAGCACTCTGGGAGGCAGAGGCAGGCAGATTTCTGAGTTTGAGGCCAGCCTGGTCTACAGAGTGAGTTCCAGGACAGCCAGGGCTACACAGAGAAACCCTGTCTCGAAAAAAACCAAATCCAATAAATAAATAAATACATAAATAAGTAAGTAAGTAAAAGTTAGAGTCCAATTTTATCTTTTGTTTTTAATTTTTGCTACTTTGTCTACTAAGAAAAATTATAAATATAGTTTAATTATAAACATAGAACACATAAATGTATTTCCTGTATTGGCTCTATGGGGTACCTGGGATATTTGCACATCTGCCTTTCTGTGGTAAGATAATGGGGACTATTATTACACTGCCAATACTTTTGAAATAGTTATAACAGAAACAGCGAATAGGTTAACTTTACAGGAGCTTTTTTTGGGGGGGGGGTGTTGGATTTGGCTTTTTCGAGACAGGGTTTCTCTGTGTAGCCCCAGCTGTCCTGGAGCTCACTCTGTAGACCAGGCTGGCCTCGAACTCAGAAATCTGCCTGCCTCTGCCTCCCAGAGTGCTGGGATTACAGGCGTGCGCCACCACCGCCCGGCTTTACAGGAGCTTTAATAAACTGAAGGCCTGAGGAGGGAATCAAAGCCCATCACACATGCTACGTTCTGTTTGTTTGCCTCTGCTCTGAGCGTGCGCAGGGATCATACGGTTGGCTCTTCGGGGGTCAGGGCTCGTGGGGCTCTTGTGGTGTGCACAGAGGGCTCACACTGAAGCAGGACACCGGCATCCACTCCACGTCATTTTTCATTCTCAGACCCCTGGGACCTGTGGGGTTAGCTGTGGTGAAAACACACCAAGCTAATGTAGCTCTTGGCTTTCTGCACGTAAACTTTCTGCAGCTGCTCCGGCTGCTAGGAGCAGTGTGCACCACTTGGCTTGCCCTGTACGTATTTTGTAGCGTCGTAAAAATTTGCTTTTATTGAGTTGTCGAGTGCCATGGTCAAACGAAAATCGATTTTCTTGGAAAGTGGAGACTGGTAACTGACCCTGTGAGTTATAGTTTTAAGAACGGGATTCTACAATACTGAGAGGTGGCTATTGTCCTTCCTTTCTGAGTGTGTTAAAGAATCAAAGCCAAGGCCACCCCAGGCTGGAGAGAAGGTTCGGCCATGAAGAAAGAGCATGTGAGGCTCTTGCAGGGGACCTAGTTTGGTTTCTAGCACACCCAGAAGCTCTCAACCATCTGTTGCTACAGTCGCAGGGCACCCGGCGTCCTGCTCCAGCCTCCTCGGGCACCGCATGCGCATTGTGCACTTAAGTTCGTGCAGAGACTCAGCGGAGTCCCCTCCTTCCCTATTCAGCGCTCTTGAGAGGGTGATTCATATTGACTATTCCTTTTCAATTCTTGCTGCTTCCCCAGAACCTGCAGAGTGATTATCTTCTCTCCTAGGCTGCTTCTTAAGTCCCTGGAGCCTCCCCTGACCTCTGGTATGGCCACCTCCCTGCATGAGCACACCAGTGTCTCAAACACTCGCACACTGCCCTGCCTTCTCAGCATGTTCCTTCTGCCCGGTCGACTTTTCACTCTCATTTTCCCAATGCAGTGTGTGACCTCCTGCAACTAGCTTAGCTGTACCTTCCTTTGATAACATTCCCTATGCTGTCTGAGAGGACCCAGGATTTCCCACGTTCCCATTCCAGAAACGCTGTGACCAGACCTCTGGTGAGGGGACCAGAATACAGCAATAAAAAATGAAAAAGCTGTCATGTGACTGATGTGTTTATAAAAAGATAAAGAGAAACGGGGTATATTCTATGGGGATGTGGGGGAAGGGGGTGTCTCAGCGGGCCATGCCAAGGCATCCCTTCCCCTGAGGGTCCAGCCACACGATGGTATAGTATAGAATAGAGTTTATTCAGGGAGGGAGTTAAGGAGGGTAGTAGAGGCAGAGAAAAGGGGAGAGAAGGTGTCTTAGTTAGGGTTTTACTGCTGTGAACAGACACCACGACCAATGAAATTCTTTTAGACAACATTTAATTGGGGCTGGCTTACAGTTCAGAGGCTCAGTCCATTGTCATCAAGGCAGAAGCATGGCAGCATCCAGGCAAGCACGGTGCAGGGGGGAGCTGAGGGTTCTACATCTTTATCCAAAGGAAGCCAGGAACAGACTGCGCATGCTCAGGCAGCTAGGAGGAAGATCTCCAAGCCCATCCTCACAGTGACACACTTCCTCCAACAAGGCCACACCTTCTAATAGTGCCACTCCCTGGGATGAGCATCTATAAACCATCACAGAGGGAGAGTAGAGAAATGGAAGCCAGCCATGAACATGTGGAGAGATGTGGAAGGGAATAGGAAAGGGAGAGAAGGGAAGAGCCCAAGAGAGCAAGAGAACAAGAGGGGGGAGGGGCAAACAGCCCCTTTTATAGTGGGCGGGCCTACCTGGCTGTTGCCAGGCAACTGTGAGGTGGAGTTTAGACAGAATTCTAACAGTGGCCATGGGTTCTTTTGAGCTGGTGGCAATTGAAAAGGGACACAGGGGAGAGCTGCCTACAACTCACCCACAAAGGTAGACCTTAAGTTCCCCATGTCAGTGCCCCCCTCTCTTCTCTATGTCAGCAACGGGAACAGAAAACTGGCACCAGTTGGAGGCTATGCGCCATTTCTTCTGCTAGTGTTTTTTGTGCATTTAGCTTCCTGTGATTTACCACCCCAGAAGCACTGCCCTTGTATTAGTCTCCTTTCTGCTGCTGAGATAAAATGCCATCACCAACAAAGGTTCACGACATGAACTGGAGAAGACGCTAGAACAAAAAAAACTAAGAACTTCATAGATCAGACTGAATGACAGAGAAATTTGAGACTTGGCAACATAGCCTAGAGGAGACACAGGAACAAAAGGTACAGGGTTTTATCGGTCACGAGAAGCAACAGAGAGAGGAGAAGGAAAGTTGGAGACGGGGGCTGGAGAAGGCACTAGAACAAAGGACTCAACATTTCCCAGATCAGACTGAGTAGCAGAGAGAATGAGGAGAGGCAAGGCTTGGAGGAGAGTCTCTTAAAATCAATCAATCAAAATAAAATAGATGTCAGAATTATCAGAATTCCAATATAAGGAAAAAAATTAAAGTGTGGAAGCAGAACCTTGAATAGAGAGAGGTTACAGGAACTTACGGGACAGGAAGAGTGACAAAAGGAGATAGGAGAACCAAAGGGGAAAGAAGACGGATGGGTCAAAACCTCATGGCTGGAAGAAACTGCAAGCAATGGGATCTTATTGGGGAATAAGTTAGTGTTAGATCTTCCCGGTCTAGGCTGATAGCTTATAATTATAATGACTGAATTTTACATGTAAAATTATTATTTTATGTGGGTTGACTGAGGGTGGAAATTCCAGCAACAAGAGTTTATTTTGCCTCGTGGTTCTGGAGAGCTAAGAGTCCACCGTGGCAGAGAGGGCGTGGTGGCAGGCATCAGGTACAGCAGCTTGGGTGGAGAGCTGGGGCTCATGTCCTCAACTGAAAACATAAAGCAGAGACAGTGACCGGGAAACTGGAGTGAGTCTTTAAACTCTAAAACCTTGTCTCTGGTGACACACACCCTCCAGCAAGGCCACAGTGTCTGAATATCTCCGAGCAGTGCCACCCACTGGGGAGCAGGTGTTCAAACTCATGAATGCATGGGGGACATTACCATTCAGTCTGTCACCCGAGTCCCATTCTCTGGATGTAAGAGGTGGGGTATATTCTTTCCAGAGCTCACATCAGAATCACTGCGACCTTGTAAACACAGCAGGGTATGCTCTGGGAAGCTGATGATTCACTTTAAGGTGGTTTTCCCCTTTTTCGTGGTGGTCTGGGTTCAAACTATCCATCTCTCTGGTGTGTGCCCGCACTCCATACTGGGCAGTCTGTGTTTGTCACATAAAGGAGTGATTCACGGGTTTTCTGTGACCTGGATGACAGGAACATCATAGAGCCATTCTCAAAGCACCTGCTGCTGGGTCTCTCTTTCCAGATCTACAGAAGAGGTGCTCTAAGAGTTTTAAGTCCTGTTCCTGACTGTGTCTGACTCATTCTTCTTGCGTATACAACCCACTTCCTGTCTGTAATGATGTTTGCGAGTTTATAAGGCAAGGTGACCCTTGAGAGATGATAGAAACTCAAGGCTTATAAACACTTCCAGAAAGCTCCCCGGATGACGAATGCTGCTAGGAACCGGTGACGTGGATGCGCCGGTGAGTTGGAGCCACTAAACCCTCTTCTGGATTGCTAACTGCTTTACTTGTCAAATTAAGACGTGCTAAAGTGGAGTAACTTGCTATTTAACTCTCTATCGTGAGTGATTTCTTATTGAGCATAACAGACAGATAGGAAGCCAGCATTCTAGCTGACAGGCGGGTGGGGATAGGGTGGGTCTGTCCCCCTTGCTCTCACCTCTACTTTTGGTGCATATGACCTCACATCTGTGAAGAAAGAGAGTGCCCCATTCATTATTAGTACAAAGGCAGTCCCTGCAACAGGAAAAGACATACCGGGTTCTGGGCTCCGCTGTCTGCTCTGAGAACCTTCTTGGCTGTGCTCTGAGGATGGCAGGTGCAGCCCCTCGTTTTCCTCAGGGTGGATATCTAGGCTGTCGGGCCTTTGGCCTGCCCCACGACAGGCCCCTGATGGATCACAAATAATTAGCCGGCTCATTTAATGGCTGGCGGCCGAAGCAATGCCAAATGCCAATTAGCTTGGCTTACAAATGCACGGCTTCCCGGCAGGCAGGACAAATGAAAATGTATGGCAAAGGCTAAAACATGACAGGAGGGGTCTTGGCAAGCGAGGCTCTGAGAAACTACTGGCCTCTCAGGCTCTCCAGTGTGAGACAGACACTGTTGAACTGCCTGGACTGAATCTGATAATCGCATCTAATGGATCATATGTATATGTGTATGTGTATATATGGATATATGCATATATATATGCAGTCATTCTGTCAGTTCTGTTCCCTTTTTTAAAGATTTATTTATTATTATATCTATGTACACTGTAGCTGTCTTCAGACACACCAGAAGAGGGTGTCAGATCCCATTACGGATGGTTGTGAGCCACCATTGTGGTTGCTGGGAACTGAACTCAGGACTTCTGGAAGAGCAGTCAGTGCTCTTAACTGCTGAGCCATCTTTCCAGCCCAGTTCTATTCCTTTAAAGAACCCTAATATTGACCGGGCTGTGTTTTCATTTTTCTGCTTTAAAATTTATATAATGGCTGCACACACACACACACACACACACGCACACATACACACACACACACACATGTTTATAGATAGTTTAATGACTAGTTTAGTGTACACATACACACAGTGCACACACACAATACTCACACAGATACAGAATGCACACACACACATACATATACCAGGGGTTGGGCTGTTACTCAGGATGTTGGTAGATTGCAGTTTGAGGTCAGTATTCAGAAATGTAATAGTTGATTAGATACATCTGCAAAGGAATGTGGTTTGCTCTTGTGTCTATGCCAGTGTGGGAGAATTAAATATCACTCTGACTTAGGTTTTCAGTCTGTTGGGTGCATTTTTATTTGATTTGAGCTTGTTAAAATAACAGTGGCGGGCAGTGAGTACAGAATAATAGCCTTCTCCAAACATCAAGAGTTCAACTAGAATTTGTGTAGCAAGTGTAAAATGAGTGACTCAATTTTGGGCAGGAAGTAGAAAAGGAAATTGCGTGAGTTCTTTTAAGCTAATTATATAGGGAACAATCCCCATCAAATGAAATGCATATATTATCCCTTAACGGAGATTAGCCATGTTCCATGATTTCTCACTATCAACTTAAACACTGTTTCATAAACCTTCATCTTCAGGAACAAACAATGGGGTAAAGATGGGATTTTATAGCAAAGTGATTTCTCTGAAAATTGGATGGTGTTTTCGTTACTTTTCGGTTGCTGTGATAAAACGCCAGGCAGAGGCAACTCATGGAAGATGGAATTTATTTTGGCTTACAGCTCCAGAGGGGCACAAGTCTGTCATGGAGGGGAGGCATGGTGGCTGGAGCAGGATGCGTGAGGTGGAGAGAGTAGCATGAGGCTTTGAACCATCAAAGCCTTCTCCCAGCGACGGGCTGGGCCAGCCAGGCCACGTCCCCAAGAGCTCTCCACATGGCACCACCGACGGAGGACCACATGCCAAAGCTTTGGGGGACGTTTCTCATTCAAACCACTACAGGAGGGAAGAAACCTGTGACTTGTGAAAGAGAAGAGTTTTTTGTGTGTGTGCGCACAGTGCACTGTGCGCACACACACACACACACACACACACAGATAATGCTGCATGTGCAGAGACAATGTCAGGTGCCTCATTCTATCATTAAACCTGGAGCTCTGGTTCTACTACCTGGCTGACCGGTAAGCTCTAGGTATGCTTCTGTCTCTGTCTCCCCAGTGCTGGGATTGTAGGCATGTGCCACTGACACTTGGAGTGCCGAGGATGGAACTCAGGTCCTTATCTTACACAGCAAGTACTCTACTAATTAAACTATTTCCTCAGACCAAGCTTACAGTCAGTCCTCTTATTGGACAGTAGGTATTTTTGTTTTAATTGTTTCATTTCCTAGGTTCATACATTCACCATGCTCATTAGCACAGTGAAGGTGTTTATAGCGCGGCATCCGTCTCTGTTGTGATCTTAAGGAAGAAAGGGTTTATTTTGGTTCAGAATTCAAGGGTACTGTGGTGGTGTCAGGAGCTCAAGGCAGCAGGTCACATCACATCACATCACATCACATCTACAGTCAGGAAGAAGAGAGGAATAGGTGCACACCGTTTCTCAGCCCCCCCAACCCCACTTTCATGCATACAGTCCAGAATTCCAGCCAGGGGATGGTGCCACCCACATTGGACTAGTCTACCCACATTCATTAATGTATTCAACGGGCTGGAGAGATGGCTCAGCGGTTAAGAGCACTGACTGCTCTTCCAGAGGTCCTGAGTTCAAATCCCAGCAACCACATGGTGGCTCACAACCATCTATAATGGGATCTCCCATGGAGACGGGTGTTCTTGCAAACCAGGTGGCTTCAGGCAGTGCCAAGAACACAAGTTCCTTATGGCGTCTTTTTCCCCCCATCTTCTGCAAGTGGGTTTCATCCTCAGCCTTGCCTCATGGTGTGAGACAGAAGGAGCTTGGGCAGCCATCACATCTCCATTCTAGAGAGGAAACAGGGTGGAGAAATCTTAAAACGTCTCATCCAAATGTCCAGATGACTCTCTTCCTGCCTCCTCTGGCCTCGCCTAATGTTAAAGACCTCAGACTAGTTTTCTTTGTAGCCCATGACCCACCATGACAGTACCTGGCTTGTTGACCAGACCTTGGACTTCTTTCCCACGGCTTTCCCATTGCTGTGGGAGTGTGATTCCTCAAGGGCGAGTGATCTGCAGCTGTAGGCGGGGAGACAGGAGCAGCTGTCTTAAGTAGGAAAACTCCAATTTCCTCCTATCCTCCCCTAAATGGACAACCCAAGTCTTGACCAAAGCAGGGCATACATAACTTGAAGAAGCAGCTCCCTTCAGTTCCTGGGACCTGAATGGGGAAGTCTTTCAACTGGGGATATATCTCAAACAAGGAAGGGAGAAGTTTCTGGGAAACTTCTAGGAAGAAGAAGATGAAGAGGAGAAGAAAAAGAAGGAGGAGGAGGAGGAAGAGGAGGAGGAGGAAGAAGAAGAAGGAAGAAAAAGAGGAGGGGGGGAAGAGACAGAGGAGGAAGAGACAAGCGCAGTGGGCAGAATGGAGGAAGGCAGGCTTACAGCTAGCAGCTGGGAGGGTGCGGAGGGTTATGTGAGCTGCATCTGTCATTCCCATGGTACCCTTGGAGCTTGGATGTAAGAATGGATCAGGGAGGCAGAAGCTGAAGCCCAGGTTGTTCTTTCTTGTGCTGAGAGCCAGGAGGTTTGGAAGCAGGCATGGCCCTCAGAGCTGCCCTTGAAGACAAGGTGGTTTTAGGGAACTTGACACAGCTATGAGGAAATGACTGAAGGTTGTTATGGGGATGGTAGGAGGTGGGAGGCCATGGAGGTGGGTGGAGGAAAAAAAAAGAAGGTGGTGGGGCTATGTGGATTAAAAGCCTACAACCTTCTATTGAAAGTAGAAAAGGCCTACTCATGGGGACGGCAAATATTAGCAACAAGAGAGTAACTAGCTAAGAAGGGGTCAGAATAACGAAGGCTGGAAGACCAGCGTGGGGTTGCGAGGCGGTCCTGAGAGTGTTGGTGAGTGGGAGACACTGGAATACAGAGTATATGGGAGCTCTCCTGATTGCCACCAAGGCTAACGGTGCAGAGAGCCAGAGAGAGTCCACAGGGATGCCCTGAGTCTTTGGAGGCACAGCCATTTTTATTCCATTTGGAGATGACTTTCAAAATACAAAATCCTCTCAAAGAGTCATACCTTAAACATGTCCATGGTCCCACTATGGGTGGACTGATCAATCCTGAAAGCCATGGGGATTAGGGAAGGGGAAGAAGTGGAGCCGTGTGTGTTACAGAGTATCCACAGGCAGGGCAGGGCTTGGTGACAATAACGAGGCAAACTCTAGAATGCTAGAAATATTTAAAATCATGATCTGCCAATTATACCACCAACCAATCGCCCCAAACCTCATTGCCACGAATGAGCAAAGCCGGGCAGACCGCTCACAGTGCCACTGAATTAGTGCTGCCTCTACTCAGAAGGATGAAGTCAGCATGCTGATAACCCGGCAAATAACAACCGACCAACAACAACAACCACAAAACAGAAAAACAAACACTGTGGTGTTCTTTAGCATTATGGCCAGATTCCAGGCTGTTCAGAAGCTCAGGGGTGTCCAGTCTGCACCGGCACCAATGAGGGTCCTGGAACTGCTCACTGGGCACCACACAGAGCAGTACCTGCCTCCTAAGGGGCGGGCTGTAGCCGACATACACAGATGAGACACCCCTACCTCCTGCCCCAATACCTCTGCAGGGACCCCAGCAAGCCTAGCAGCCATGGGCTCTGCCTTGCCCAGTCAGAGCTCCATCTTCCTTCCAGTTGGAGCCTACACCAGCTGCAGTAATGGAGCAACTTATTGGGCCCCAACCCACAGCTCTACCTTCCTCCCTATGCCAACTTGAGACACTCAGGCCAACCAATACCAGAGACAACTAGATGGCAAACAGCAAGTGTGAGAACACAATCAACAGAAGCTAATACAATATGGCACCATCAGAACCCAGCTCTCCTACTATAGTCAGCCCTGGATATCCTAACAAACCTGAAGAACAAGATTGTGACCTTAAATCCTATCTCACGAAGATGATAGAGGGCTTTAAAGAGGATGTAAATTAATTTCCTTTAGGAAATACAGGAAAACACAATCAAATAGGTGAAGGAAATTAAGAGTCAAGACCTAAAAATGGATTTAGAAGCAATAAAGAAAAGACAAATAGAGGCAATCTTGGAGATGGAAAACCTAGAAAAGAGATCCGGAACTACAAACACAAGCATCTCTAACAGAATACAAGAGATGGAAGAGAGGATCTCAGGCATAGAAGATACCGTAGAAGGAATGAATACATTCATCAAAGAAAATGACAAATGTAAAAAGTTCCTAACTCAAAACATCCAGGAAATGTGGGACACTATGAAAAGACCAAACCTAAGAATAAGAGGAATAATAGTCTGTAGGTTCGTCAGGGAGGGCGGAGCCCTGGGGACCCAGTCACTTCTTTGAAGTCCTGTCACCAAAATACATTAACGCACATCTCTGGGGATTTTCAACTGGAGTTTTGGTAGAGATAGACACATTCTAGCACAATGGAGGGGGTGTAGGGAATGCCAAGATGGCTTAAGTTCAGCCTGCTGCCCCTCTCAGAACTGAAGCTGGGGCCATCTTCTCTGAACCACTTGGTCCACATGGATACAAAACAAAACACCCCGAGTCTCTCTGATACAGGTTGCTTGAACAGATAAGGCACTAGATATTCAAGTGTTGTAGGATTTCCCACACAACAGCTTCAACTCTGGGGTGGTGAACACTCCTGCTGCCAATAAAAGATGACTCCAGAAGCCAGGCTTGATGGTAGGTGCACCCTGGGAGGCAGAGGCAGGTGGATCTCTTTGAGTTCGAGGCCATGCCTAGTGTACAAAGTGACTTCCAGGACAGCCAAGGCTACACAGAGACACTCTGTCTCAAAACGCCAACCAAACTAACAAATATTAAAAATAAATAAAAAATAAATTTAAAAAGAACTCTGAAATCAAAAAGGTCACATCACAAAGACCACCTTAGCCAAAGTGACCCTGGCTCTCAGGACACGCTCCTCTGTCTAATGCAGAAGCATCCCAGACCGCTGGCCTGTTTTGCACAATCTGTACTTTGGGGGTGAATTAACAAATTCTGTTTTAATTTTCTTCCCTTTTAAAGGGCTAGCAAGTGGCATTTTTCTCCTTTGGTTTCTCTGTGTCTGTCGCTTCTGGGGAAACTTGTACCTAATGTACCATTCTGTGGCTCAAAAGATTGCCTCTAATCATCTGGAATATGTCAGCAGCAGGGACAAGGTGAAGACCTGATCAGCTCATTAGACAAACCCTAAGATGGGTTGACTACATTGAACTGCCAGGGGCCTCTCATTGTGTTTGTTTTGTTGTGGTATACTATTTATGAATATGGAGGTTGTCTTGTCCAAATTCTGTTCCTTAATTTAAAGGGTTCCATAAAGATTATTTGCATTGGGATGATTAAAAATGTACGAATTGCTTTAAACTATTGGAAGCAAATTTAGAGTATTAGCCAGTGTAACTGCCCGCAGCTACAGCAAACTGGGTCCCTAGAAGAGAAGCTGGGGTTAGATGAGTCCTAGAAAAAGAACAACGAACAGGATAATGCAATTGCTGATCAAGGCCCAAAATTTATTTTGAATTCTGACAATTTAAGGGTTCTTAAGGGTTCTCGGGGTGAATCCCTGGAGTCTCAGCTCAGTGTGTGTTGCCTCCACGGTTCCACACTACTCAGTGGGTAGCCTGCTTGATTCAGGAAACTGTAGGTCTCCCAGATCAAGACTTCACCTTGATCCCAGCGCTCCGCCCCAGGCTAGCACTAGGTGACTCCGCCCTAGGCTAGCACCAGGTGCTAGCTAGTGGCTTACCCGGTATTCACTGGAGGCTCTTAGGAGAACAATGGGTCAGAACCCCAAAGGCTGAATTGTAGCTAGCCCCAAGGCCTGGGGGGGGGGGGGGGGAGGGCGCAGTTCCTGACACCGGAAAAATGGCTCACTACAAGTCAGGGTTCTCTAGAGTCACAGAAAGTATGGGTAGTCTCTCCATAGTTAGGGCACTTGTGATTTACAGTCTGTAGCCCAACTCCCAACAATGGTCAGCAGCAGGTGTGAATGGAAGTCTAAGGATCTAGCAATTGCTCAGTCCCACGAGGCAAGCAGGCAAGGAAGAGTGAGTAAATCTTCCTTCTTCCAAAGTCCTTATGTAGGTCTCCAGCAGAGGGTGTGGCCCAGATTAAAGGTGTGTGCAAGGTTACAAACAACAAATAAATGGAAAGGGAGACAGGGGCATGTCCTGATTGGAATGAACATGACCACCCCACCACGTTAACGTCGTTAACTTCGATGTTGCAGATACACCCGATGCCTGGTCAGAGCAGAGAACATCTCTCCAGTGCACAACAACATTAGTGGTTGTGTATCTTTCTCACCGGGGCTTCCTGGGGAGTCACAAGGAGTCCATAGCCCGGCTGAGGAGACTAGCAGGCTTCTGCAGACTTCATAGTAAGCGAACAGGAACAGACAGAAGAAAGGCAGAATAAAAATCATTTTCTTACTCATAGGATAAGAGGAGGGTGTTATCAGTCATTTCTCTTTACACATGCCTCTTCTGCTGAACCCAGAAACCTCATCATCAGTTACAGAAAGCTTCCTTACAGAGAGCATGCCCCAGACCAAATAACTTAGGGTGATAGCGATAAAGCCAGGCCACTTTGTAGGCTGGCACTGGATACTCTGATAAGTTCCAGGCTAATCCGCCTTTGGTGTGGTGTGGATGGGAATTTGATTCAGACTCCTGCCTTCCGCTCTGGAGGCCAGGCTTCCACCTCAGCACGTCAGGTTAGTCTTCAGAGAACCATTTGGTTTTTGCTGTGAGACCTTCTTCAGGTAAACAGCCAGGCTTGCCTGGGTGTGGGGACCCTGCACACCATAGTGCCCTGTCTGAATGAGGGAAAAAGCCCCTAGGAAACATTAATCAGGTGTGACTCTTGCAGATGAGAACATTTCCAGGGCTGCAGGGTAATGGAAGTAAAGCAACTGTCTAGTGTTTGCTGCATCACCAAGTCCGGGAGGATGGGTTGCCTAGCAACACCAGGCACTCCAGACTGGTGCTAGGCTACAAGATACAATCTGTCAGCTGCATGCAACTGGCATTTTCTCCTGGTTTTTAGAAGACATGTAGGTACTCCAAAAGCATCTAATTGCCTTCTATTTCATGCACTTCCCTGTGTGTGCACTGGGAATCTTATCTATATCCCGTCCGTTCCCACCTCCCTCCTCCTGTGATGTTCAATGTCCTGGTCTCACAGGAGAGGACTCAGCCTCCGCGAGAAGCTGCTTCTACTCCAGGGAATAGGGAAATGAAAACGTGCTGTGTTTTTCAGGGTTCATTACGTCATTACACTGCAGTTGTGCAGTTGTTTTCTCAGGTTCTCTCTCTCTCTCTCTCTCTCTCTCTCTCTCTCTCTCTCTCTCTCTCTCTCTCTCTCTCTCAGATTGCTAGAGGCAGAGCAGAATCAAATGTCGGGTGCGTGAGGAGCCAGGCTCCCTATCCTGTCACGAGGACAACCCTGTCACTGCCTTCCTCCATGTGTCTGTGGAGACAGGGGCTTGTAGGGCTGCAGGCTCTTCTGACTTCTGTGGCAATGAACTCAATTGTCCCCACCGAGCTGACTTAGCGCTCTCTTCGCATTTACCCTTTTGTTTCTTTTTTAATTCTTAGGTTTTTATTTCCACTTCATTGCAGAGGACCAAGAGGCTCCAGGACTGGGTATCTAAGATACACAGCTCCCTGGTGGCTCTAATTGTTACTTGTTGCTTCCCCAAAGGTGTAAGAGACGTGGGCTCTGCTCACTGAGAAGACTCTAATCTAGTTAAGAAACATGTAATGATTTTTAATTAGTGCTTTTGTTGCGGTTTTTGTTTTAAATTGAAGACAATGTGTACTTTAGAAGGATTTCAAAGGGAACATCTGTGGTTGGGCATCCTGCAGGGACCAACCTGGAAAATATTGAAGAACAGAGGAGACTCTGCTCATCTGAACATCCCTGCAGCAGACTCACGAGAGCAGGCAGCTTTCCCCCTCTGTCTGATTTTAAGACAGCTGCACAGAAACTAGAGACCCAGGTGAGGCCTAGGTGTGCTCTGACCTTCCGTGTCAGTTGACCTCACAAGGCTTGGGATGCATGGTCTACGTGTACATCGCCTCCGCATGCAGGCCCTGGCTGTGGTGCAAACATTTCCTCATACAGAAACTGGGTTTCAAGTGAGATTAAATATTAACCCTCTGTAGCTCTCCAGGACCCACATAGAAAATGAGTGGGAAGCCAAGGGGGCCCAAAGACCAGAAAGGAGGCACAAGGAAGAACGGAGAGGATTCTGTCCAGATCCAAGAGAGTGAGGTGAAAGCTCAGAACACGAGCTCTCCCTGTATTTCTAGAACAATCTCTTAAAAAGCTTATTGTGCTTATGAGATTTGAATGCTCCAGTACCTGGGTACATGTGCATGCATGTGTGTCCTCTACAAGCATACACATACATTCACAAACACACACAAAACACAGCATATGACATACACATATACACACATATACACACACAGAAATATACACATATACATACATATACACATACAGTACATACATATGTGCACACATATACATACATACAATAAATACATATGCAAAATATACATACATACATATATGCACACATACACACAATATGCACACATATGCACATATACATACATACATATACACACAAACATGTATACCACACACACATATACACCCATAACACACACACACACACACACTATGGGTTTGTTTACCTAATTCTCAGATCACTTGTAAATTAATCAGATAGGGTAATGACTCTTACATTTTAATACACACATACACACACACACACAAATTGTCATATTAAAATGTAAATACTGCCATGTGGTGGTGGCAGATGCCTGTAATCCCAGCACTCTGGGAGGCAGAGGTAGGCGGATTTCTGAGTTCGAGGCCAGCCTGGTCTACAGAGTGAGTTCCAGGACAGTCAGGGCTATACAGAGAAATCCTGTCTCGAAAAAACCAAATCCAAAAAACCAAAAAAAGTGTAAATACTTGGGTAGGAGCCCAGATTCCATTTTTCTAACAGACTTCTGGGCAACCATATTCTGAATATTAAGGCTACAGAGGATCTTAGAATTAGAAATTGGAATAAAGGGCCCATGAATCCTTCCTTACTTGCAGAAGGTATATCCGATCAGATGATGCTTAAATTCCGCCCATCAGGCTTGTTGGTTTTCATTAATGGTCATCTCTCTTTGTTCTCAGGAGAATTCCCTATTGATGCCAACTATTCTTTTTTTCTCCCTAGTAGAAATCAGGCTTGACACAATGGTCCAACAGCTCCCAGAGTCCTCCCCGCAGCTTCCTGAGGCCTCTGTTTGTATTTTCTCCTTGAGGAAGCTGATTGGAGCGGCCGTGCAGTCTGAGCGCAGGCCAAGGGAAGCAGACAGTGATCAACAGCAAAGGCTGACATCTGCACCAGGGGCCTTCACTGCATTTCACTTCACTAACAGTCTCATCAATGGTAGCTGCTAACAGAACTTTAATTAAATTCCTGGTGGCTATTAAATTGGAAGCGATTGTGAAATTCAGGGAAGACAGAAAGGCAACCTAAGGCTCTGTGATGAGTAAACAGTCAAACAGAATTCAACAGTAACAGATGAAGAGAAATGGTAAGGGGTTCAGAGGCTGCTCCCGCCTCTCTCTCTCTCCCTCTCTCTTTCTCTGTGTGTGGGTGTGTGCCAGGTGCATCCCGAGTGTGTTAGAGATGGTCACATATTATTTCCAGTATTATGACAAAGTCTCTGTGAATCTCTGAAGATAGGAGATTGAGGCAGGGAGGTGGCCTGTGTCAGGTATGTCCTTGGCAAATGGCGTTGGTTACTTTTCTGCTGCTGTGATAAAAATCCTGCAACCAAAGCGATTTGCAGAAGGAAAGAGTTTGTTTGGCTCTTGGTTCCAGAGTGTGAGTCCATCGTGGTATGGGGTGTGGTAGCAAGTGTGCCTGCAGGAGCAGGAAGCACCTCAATCAGAAGCACAAAGCAGAGAGAGTCGACTGGAAGTCCTTCAGCAGCATACTTCCCCTGAAAAGGCTACAGACCTCCTCAAATATCGCCACCTACTGGTGACGGTGTGTCCCAACATCTGAGCCTGTGGGGGACATTGTCAATCAAATCCCTGTATATATATATATAATATATATGTATATATATATTATATATATATAGTCTAGAAAGCTTACAATTTTCCTTTGATCTACCTTCTTTTGACGTTGCTTTGCATCTAGAATTTCAAAGAAGTGATAAAAACAAATATATCACTTAAAAATATTTCTGGTTTTTAGAGGAAATGTGCTCTCTCTCTCTCTTTCTCTCTTTCTCTCTCTGTGTGTGTGTGTGTGTGTGTCTTAGCCTAGGGATAAACTATATCAAGAACTCCTTTCCTAATGATAGGCTCATGGCCACCACAGATTTGAGGATGTAGGAAGAAATTATTTGACCTGTCAGAAAGCGCTGCTTATTGGGTAGGAGTCCCACCATTTTCCTTGCTAGCTGTCCCCAGGTTTTAGACGCGTACCCAGTGTTCAGTCAATGTTCTAGAAAGAATTACTGCCTACATTTCAATTAGCCCAGATTCTTTAAATATTAGCTTTAACTTTGAATTCAGAAAGCATTTGGGTAGTGTTTTACAACATGCAGAAATACTTTTAGTATAAATATTACAATATTTTAGGTATTAAAAAAAGACAACTTAGAAGACCCTTTAGTGACAATAACACTCAAGGTCCCCTTCTTTTGCCTTTTTGAGGGGGTGCAGAGTCCACAGGGACATGCAGCTTATTTATTACAGTTACCACCCTGTAGAACAGATCAATAAGCTCATAGCTTCTGAATAACTGAAATTCTGTACACTGTACTGCGTGCACTCCTCCCTCTACCGCTGGCAACACCGCTGTACTCCAGCCTTCTGTGAGCTTAGCATGCTTAGAGCATGGTACAGTAAGACCAGATGGTACTTATTTTTCTCCACCTGTGTTTTTCTATTCCCTCTAGCATCCATCATGTTAATCCACATTTTTTTACAAAGGGCAAAATTGTGTTTATTTTTATTTTAATATGTGTATGTGTGTTTTCCTGAATGTATGAGCATCATATGGTGCAGTATTTATAAAGGCCAGAAGGGGGTGTCAGATCCCCTGGCTCTGGAGTTACAGATCTACCATGTGGGTGCTGGGAATTGAACCTTCATCTCTGCAAAAGCCAGTGCTCTTAACCGCTAAGCCGTCTCTCCAGCTGCACAATTGCCCTCTTTTTAAGAGACTATTCCATGGTGTCTGCATTTTCTTTACTCTTCTTTTGATGCACTGTTATCCTGGCTGTTGAGAGCAATGCTACAATAAATATGGGAGTGAAACTGTCCTGGTGTACTGAGTTATTTTCCTTTGGAAATGGGAATTGATGGGTCACATAGGAATTTGGTTCTTCATATTCTTGGTGGCTGTGCTAGTTTCCACAGTGACAGGACTAATATTAAGAAGTGGTTTGAAGGCAGCAGTCATCTTAGAGGTGGTCCTAGCACCCTTCTTAGTGTGTAGCCCGAGAAAAGGAAGTGGTACAGGCTTCCCTGTACTAGAAAGACCACAGCTATGCACCCTATGTGCACCCTATGTGGATCAAACGAGAGAGCTCGGAAGATGTTCGCTGTTACCTTGGATTGGACCTTACTCTGTATCTATCAAATTCAACATCCCCAGCAAAACCCCACAGATGAGCTTTGCCTGCGGAGTGTGGCCTACCACTTAAGAACAGACTTAACTGGGGATGTATTGGTATTAAAACCGTCTCTATGTGACTGACTGTCTCACCAGGCCCTGGAATAATGACAGGTTTAAGGGCTGAGCTTTGCTTGCATGGGGATGGTAGTGTTGCGGGAAATGATAAAAATGATCCGGCTTTGAACCGAAGATGCTGGGTTTCATCGTTTTAAGGAAGTGCGTATCTTTTCTTCTTTCCAAGTTTGGAAAAACAATCATGCCGACATCCCTCGAAGCATGGCCCTGAAAAACCTCGCCGTCTGGACCATCAGCTGGAAAAAGCATAAAGGTCACTCAGTGTGACTGGTTGAGCTTCACTAACTCCTGGAATTCCGTAGTCATTTCTCCAAATTAATTTTTAACTTCTTTTAGTATGTCACTTAAAATAAATTTTTTATCTCACTGAGGGGGAAAAGCAGAGGGAGGGAGGGAGGGGATGACTTAACCTTAAAGTATTGGCAGCACACAGAATTCAGTGGGCTTTACCTAAGTCGGAATCAGGGAAAAGCCAGCTATGGTGGTCCACGATCATAGTCCCAGATACTCAGGAGACTGAGCAGGAAAACCAGCCACAGTTTCAAGGCCAGCCTGCACTGCAGAGTGAGTTTAAGGCTATCTAGGCTACAGAGCCATTTCCTTTGTAAATTCCTTTTACCTTAGTATCTCCCAGAATTCCATGTCCCCTCAACTATCCAGGTAAACGTGAGGTTTATCTACAATAAAGCTACAATGAGAAACTCCTAGGTCTTCCTTGTCAACTTCTTCTCCATTCACATCATATTTGTTAATGAAACCTTTAATTTTTATACACTAATTTTTATGTGTACGGATGCCTTCTTGTCCTCTGACATGTGTGTGTGTGTGTGTGTGTGTGTGTGCATGTGTCCATGTAGTGCCCACAGGGACCAGAAAAGGGAGTCAGATCCTATGAAACTGGTTAAGGACAGTTTTAAGACACCCTGTGGGTGCTGCGAATTGGACCCAGGTCCTCTGAAAGAGCAACCAGTGCTCTTAACTGCTAAGCCATCTCTCCAACTCCATAATGAAACCTTTTAAGCCTGTGGTAGAAGAAGCATCCTCTAGAGGAAGTGTCCAGTGAGCATTAGCTAATGACTTCTAAGGTCAGTGGGTGTCTCAGACTCAGGGGGCTCAAATGTCCCCCAGGCTGGGATGAGCAATGCAAAGGAGTGTGGGGTTGCAGCTGGGTGTAAACTAGACTCTCCCGGGGACACTGAGCCAAGTACACAGGAGGCAGCATTCTTAGGGTGGGCCTCTGTGGCGGGAGGGAAGGGGTAGGGCAGAAAGAGGGAGGAATCTGACGGTAGTTATGTTACCCAAGCTCACGTGGGAATCTGAAACTGGCTGGCCATTGGCTTGTCCCCCAGGTGGATCTGTCATGAGATTTGAACTGTTTCACAAAAGAGGCCCCACCCAGGCCAATCTGCCAGGGATGCACCACCTGCAGTGCGGTGGGCCTTCCCCCATTAATAATTAGCCAAGAAAAAATGCCCTACGGACCTGCCTATGGCCAATCTGAGGAAGGAAATATTCAAGTGAGGTTCCTTGTCCCAGATAACTCTAGCTTGTATTAAGCTGTCAAAATCCTAACCAGGACATGAACTTGTCCACTTACTGACCAATTGGCAAAGACGGGCAATTGGAGACGCCCAGGTGGCTCACTTGGACGCCAAACACGTTGCTTCTTGCCTCTATTTATAACAGCAACTTGATCCCCTTCTGCTGACTAGGGTCTGTTGCCTCTGTCAAAAAAGTGATCCTGTTTTCATGCCTGGTGTCTTGGCATAAGGGACCCACAAAATCCTGATCACAGAGTGTTGAAAGTTTACTGTATTTCTTGTCGTGTCCACCAGTAGATGTGGCTCCTTTAAGTACCAGACACTGCTCACTCAGAGAGCTACAGATGCAGGGACACGAGGCGAGTGACAATACTCCTGCTCCGACGCCTGCTCCGGGAACATGTACTCTTCCTAGAAAGGACAGAGCATTACAGACTGCTGAGTTAGCATGGAAATCATGTCTTGCAGAGTGTACCGTCTATGCCAGGGATGTTAGCCAAACTGGCTGTTCAGTCAGGTATGCTTCTAGCCGATGGCGGGCGGAGCCATGTGACTGAGATGCCAGAGAGTCTCGTGCCATGTCTCCTTTGCTGTCAATGGGGCTCTTAAATGTTACATGGGCTGATGGGTTGTGTCGGACATGAAATAAACCCTTGGGGGGGGGGTGTTCTATAGGACTGATGCCTGAGCACCTCACCTCCCAAACAAGCAAGGCTGCTTAGAGCAGTAGCCTTCATCAGAATAGAGTCAATTGAGCTGGGCGTGGTGGTGCACGCCTGTAATCCCAGCACTTGGGAGGCAGAGGCAGGCGGATCTCTGAGTTCGAGGCCAGCCTGGTCTACAGAGTGAGTTCCAGAACTACACAGAGCAACCCTGTCTGGGGGCGGGGGGGGGAATGGAGTCAATCATGTCAAGCCAATTGCTGGTTCTCCTGCCACGGGAGGGTACCACGGTGCTAGGCTTCCCTGGTGGAAGTGGCCTTCCTGGGACTCAGTGTTGATGTGTGTTGCTGACATGGTTTTACCCAGCCTGGTAGTGTCTAAGAGAGGGAAGAGGGGAGGCTGCATTGCCGGGCCCGTGAGTACCTTCTGGTCTTATGGCCACAGAGTCAGATTATTTGAAAAGGTCTTGGGGGGTTCAAATGTCAGATAAAGTAAATATCTACAAGCCTAATTTACCTGATCAAAATCCCCCGGAGTCTTCTTCAAAACTGTCTCTGAGTATAGATGGGTTTGAGAAACTCGACTACTGTCTGTTTGTCGTCTGTCTGTTTGTCTGTCTCTCTCTGTCTCTCTGGTCTTTCAGACTGCCACTGCCACCCATAGGAGGGGGTAGGGGAATTGTTAGAAGCCCTCATACTTTGAATGTTGGGTAAGGGATGCTTCAAAAGAATCCGGGGAGCTACTGCCCTCCAAAAGGAAGATGTAGGCATTGCCTTCAACCAAGCAAACCACAAAACTAACCTGAGTGTCTCCCACTGTCTATTGCCACCCAACGCAACCTAAAGCTGCTCAGTGGTCTAATGAACAGAGGAAGGATTAAAGATGCAAAAGATTTGCAGTATCTTTGAAGCCCGCATAGTCAAAAGGGGCACAGAGAGAATCAGGCCAGCAAAGGCTTAGGGACCTAAACGAATTGGCCTGTTCGGTCAGTCAGCATCTTTCTCCCTCCTTACCACTCCCCAGTGCAAGCAAGACACAGGGATGACTGACTCATCAGAAGGTCCAAAGGTGGCGGCTGGGAACCCTGAGGCAGCTCTGAAGAGGAGGTCAGGGAGTTCATGGGTAAAAGACTAAGGCTGGAAATATTTTTAAATAATACAAGTTCACGGACCAGTGAGCCGAGCGCGGTTAAGCATTTAGGAGCAGTCCCCTTTGTCGAGTGACAACACACTGTCCACGTACTTGGGCAGGAGAGATTGAAGGTAATAAACACGAAGGGACTCAGAAATCTAAGCCTGCTGAGAGAACACAGCAGTGCCGCGGTGGCCCAGTGATGTCTGCAAAAATAAATGATATCTTACAGACAGAGGCGGAAAAGAAATGTCTCCTGGGAATAACGGAACTCTCTGTATATTTGGAAGCTGATAATCTCGCCTGGCAATTTACTGTACTCTCTTACTTTCTGGCTATTTAAGATGGGCCCTTAGTTCTCAAGTAGCAGTTTGCCCTGACTTTCTCCTTTTCTCTCTTCACCAGGATTCCTAAGGCCTGGCTGATAATCCGGTCTTTGAAGTCGACTCACTGACCTCCAACCCCCTTTTCAGAATTGCAATGCCTTGCCTCATAGTTGTTTACATAATTAATACCTTCCAACCACATGCAGGTTTTCATGGCTGTGCGTATGTATATGAGGATGGCTCTGGCACTCTGGTACTGAAAGCATTATTTTAGTCAGGAAGTTTTGTTTCACAAGATAGAAGGCTAAATGTTAGATAAGGATTTCTCACAAGAACTTGTTAGAGACCCAGGTGGTATAAGAAACTTCAAACTCTTTGAAGGTTTACGGTAAACTACGAGTGATTCTGTATTCTAATCAGGTAGTTTGATGGCATCTGTAAATTGATCTTCTATATCTGTTACTTGAGAAACCTTGTACCTGATTGATGTTGCATTTCCTTGTACCAAATGGCTATGATAATTGTGCCTGCCTCACTGGCTACATCTTTTGAAATGGTAATACCAATTCTTCCTGTATAAAAACCCTTGCCTTAGTGCTCCAAAATACATTCAGTTCAAACCTCCTCTGTGTGTGTGTGGTTTGTTCTGTCTGTCATCTCAGCCAGACCTGTGCCTTCCTGGACCAGAGGACCCTGGTTATCCCACAGCAGACCCACGGTCTGTAACACAGCAGAGTTGGGCAGAGGCCATGCAGTCATGGGTCTGCATCGGCGAGAGGAGGAGCAGCAGAAATGCTTTTCAACAAATAACCGCGCTGTGGGCACCGAGGGCAGAGGGACTGCAGAAGGGAGCGGGATCGTTGTGTTGGGCTGGAAGGCTTAACACAGCTTGCTGCTGGCATCCAGAGACCGATGCCTGCTCCCAGGCTGAGGGGGCTGCAGTCAGAACTCTGAGCAAGCCCAGCATGACGTGTACACACGTCTGTCTTCTTACTCTGCCAGAGAGGTCCCAGGGACCTCCTGGTTCCGACCACCTGAAATTGAGGCGCAGACACTGGCGACTGCTGGCAAATTTACCTAAGTCCAGTAAGGCATGACCTGCTCTGAACTCCACTGCCCGTCAAAGGCTAATTCGGATTCCTGGAGGGAAGATTCACACGAGCCACCTGAAGCTCTCTCTGGTCTCATCCCGTGGTAGACGGGCACACTCTCTTGTGGCTACAAAACTCAGGAACTTGCTAACTCAGGTATCCTGTGGGATGAAGACAAAGGCCTCATTTGATCTGTCTTCGTGGCACAAGGCTTTGCCCATGGAGATTAAAAAGCTGCATACAAATATATGTGCTCATCTGTTCATATTAATAAAATGAGTAGTAGAATGGTAGTTAGTTAAAAACACAGCCATTGAACTGGAGTTTGCTTGACTTTACTCATCTTCAAGCTATTTGTGTAGAAGGAAGGTTTTTAGAATGGATGGCAGATAGATTTTTATTATGAGACCTCATATACATTCTTAAAGATAATACAGGTCCTCAGCCTGTACCGCACATGTCGTAGCTAATAAGCCGGAGTTTGGGAAAATTGAAACCAATGAAAGAATTATATAACATTAAGGCTGCCGGCAGGGAACGCACTGCCAAGGCCGTGGGAGGAGACCGTGGACAGAACAAAGAAGCAGAAAGGAGCTTGTGAGGTGCGAGTCTATGAGAAAGGTTAGGCCTAAGTAAACATCATTGTGTGGGGGTGAAAATAGCGGCAGCAATCCAAACAGGGCCATTACAGCGGCTAAAAGCGCCTGAGCACAGAGAAGCACCAGCAATCAATATGGCCAGCGGCCTTGTCTTGCCTGATTAGCTGTGTGATTTCACATCGGATCCATCTTCGTTAGCACAGGGCGGAGCGCTGCCTGCTTGCCTGCGAGGTCTCTTACAGCCTCAGAGAAGCAGGAGAAAGCTGTCAGGGTCCCCGGGGGAACTTGTGGGCTGGCGCCCACTGTATGTGAGAACTTTCCAGAGAACCCACAACTGCTTGTTCTGCCATTAAAATCTAGCTAAGGGGAGTGTAGACTCAGGTAAGAGGTATGATTAGATGTCAAATTAGAGGCCTGCGGGATGGATTTGAAAGGCTGACGGGGAGCTTGTGGATGAGATAGTAAAGTACAAACATAAACTCACAGACACAGAAGCATGCTGTGAAGAGACAGACTGGGCCGCAGGGTAGGGCCTGGGTGAAGGGAAGGTGCTAAGATGAGTCGGCCAAAGTCCCAGATAGAAGGCAGAGGGACCTGAGAGCTGACCCTGAGGTTTGGAAGTAAGACACCAGTGGAAGAATCCCCAGAACGCTGGTTGGATTTGGAGGGCAGAGCCTCACTTTGAAGAGAAGGCTGTGTGAGCCTGTAGTTCAGGGGTCCTGAAAAAGTATTTTAGGTTTAAAAAAACATACACTATTTTCCTTCTATGCATGACAACAGAAGTCCTTTGACCTTTGATCCCCAGGTGATGGGAAGGGGGAGCAAAGGCTTTAGGGGCTTCCACAGCCGCCCAGCCTCATTCGGCCCCCATAGTGAGGCTCTGTCGCACGGTTGACCCCGGCGTGACAGCTGTTCTAGGGAGTTCCAAAGCTGCTCAAAAGCAAGGGCCGCGTAATTCTCAAACTGCATTTCGCCAACTGCAGAAACACCTTGTTCAGTCAACCATGTTAAAGGTTCTCATCTTTCCCGGGATGTGTCTTGCGTTAGCTGGAGAGTTGCCCCGAGCGAGAGACCCCAGCGAAGGCAGCATCTCCATCGGATGCTACTGTGGTCGGAGCTCTGCCAGCGTGTTACCCAGACACTTGGTATTGACTGAAGTAGTTCATTGTCTGAGTTTGCCCACGTGGCAGGAGCTCCGGGTTCAAGATGGATCCTGGGCACAGGAAGCCATGAGGCAGATCAATCAATCCGTTGCTTGGCTACCATAGCTCACAGCCTCAGCCCCCCCCCCCCCCCCTGCCCTGCTGCTGTAGCCTCCTGTGGTTTGGATTTTCACCATTCAGATGGATGAGTAATAGTCTCTTGTTGGGCCTTAGTCAGTCAGATACTGAGGCCTACTGAGGGAGTCTGAGCCTTTGCTCGAATTTACTGTCTCAGTCACTTCTGTATGGAGCGACTCAGCATGACCTGCTTAAGTCTGTCTCTGCCTAGCCACTGCTGACAACTTTGTGGGCTCTGTCAGTCACCCCATACTCTCCTCTGTCACCCTCCCCCACCCCTTATGTCATCTCACCCCACCAGAAATCCCCACCTCCTTCCCCCAACCATATATAAACAAGAGACAGATACAATAAAATGAGTTCCTGCTTTGACAGACTCCTGGCTGGGGATGGTTGTTCTCCAGAGGCAGGAGATCTGAGTTGGGACACTCACCATCATCCCCTTTCAGGCTCTGGAGAGACTCAGCTGGACTGGGTTCCCTCCTCTCCGCCTAGACCTGCTGGCAGAGAGCAGGCAGTCTCTTCCGGTTTCAAAGACTTTTAGTGTGTGTGTGTGTGTGTGTGTGTGTGCTCTGACACTCTTCCTGTCCAGAAGAATGTATGGGAGGAGCTGGAGTTACAGTCTACTGTGAGCTACCAGATGTGGGTCCCTATGGAAGAACAGCAACTGCTTAGTGTTGAGCCTCCTCTCCTACTGCTCTCTTACTATTTGAATTTACTATTCTTTTTGTAAAATTTCTGTCTTTATTCTCTCATATATCTTAACTGCAGCTTCCCCTCCCTCTATTCCTCCCAGTCTCTCCTGCTTTCTCCCCCAGATCTACCCCTGCTCCATCTTCCCTCAGGAAAGGCCAGGCCTCCCAGGGATACTGTGGTGGTTTGAATAGGTATGGACCCCTAGACTTCTCATTTGTCTGAATGCTCAGCCCATAGGGAATGGCACTATTAGGAGGTGTGGCCTTATTGGAGTGGGTGTGGCCTTGTTGGAGGAAGTGTGACCCTGTGGGTGCAGGCTTTGAGGACTCATATGCTCATTCTCATAAGCTACTCCCCGTGTGGCTTACAATCTCCTCCTTCCTTTGTGTCAAGATGTAGAACTCTCGGCTCCTTCTCCAGCACCAGGTCTACCTGTAGGCTGTTCTGTTTCCCACCATGATGATAACGGACTGAACCTCTGACGCTGTAAATCAGCCCCAATTAAATGTTGTCCTTTTTAAGAGTTGCCATGGTCACGGTGTCCTTTCATAACTATAAGACCCTAACTAAGACAGATGTCGACCAAACTTGACATAACAAGATACAGAAAGACGAGGTACACACCTTCACATCAATGCTGGACTAGGCTACTCAGTAGGAGGGAAAGGGTCCCCAAAGCAGGCCATAGATAGAGTTAGAGACAGTCCCTGATCCCACTGTTAGGAGGCCCACAAGCAAGCAACAGGACAATAATGTATATGAGGAGGGCCTAAGTCAGACCCTCACAGGCTCCCTGAATGTTGGCTAATTTGGAATTCTTTAATGGCATATTCAGCCAAGATGGAAAATTAGGGACCATGGGAAACAAAAAAAGAGTCCCTAATTCCCCGAGATCTAGTTTGTGTTACAATCGGCTAAAAGTCAAGTGTTTTGACACCAATGACCAAATCTGTACAAAACCTGTCCGCAGGGAGATTGTGGTCCCTGTTTTGAAAAGTGTCTTGAAAAGATTATTAAAGTACCTGGTGACGTATGCTGAGGGTCTAGGCTTGCTGTGTGCCCTGTGACCTCTGGTTTTTAACCCCTTCAGCACTCCTGTCTTACTTGTAAGTCTGAAAGAATGAGCTTTATAATCCTGCCTTACAGTTTTTCTTGCAGAAGGAAATTCTTTAACATGACAGAAATAAGTAACCAGCTCATTTGCACCTAATTTTAAAACTTCACTTACTTTAAGGTAGTTACAAATTATACTCTTTAAACAATGTGAGCGCAAAAGCTGCAAACTCACATTCATGGCTTTTGTTCAGTCATCGAAATATACCACTTTATTAATGTGTTGAATGTTTCTGTGCACTTATATTTTCTTAATAAACACTACTTTGCTTCATATTTTCTCACACTTTCTAGGGTATGAGTGAAGACACGGACTGCATATCTGGCCATGTCAAGTGGCAGCTCTCACTAACACTGGCAATGTGATAGATATCTTCTTGTGTGTTTCTCTTACTGTTAAGAAAGATTTAACTGATTTTATGTGTGAGTGTCTGCCTTGTGCACCCTGTGCATGCAGTACCTGTGGAGGCCAGAAGAGGGCGATGGATTTCCTCCTGGAACTGGAGTTAGAGGCGAATGTGACTTAACCTGTTGTGGGTGCTGGGAATGGAACCTGAGTCCTCTGCAGCTGCAGCACAAGATCTTAACTGTTATGTCATCTCTCCAGTGCTCGTGTTTATTTTCTATCTTTGCATCTTCTTTGGTAACGTATCTGTTCAGTTGATTTGTTTTCTTAGGGTCAAAGTTTGAAAGTCCTTATAGTTTGGTTAATTAATCCTTTATCAAGTACTTAGATATGCAACTATTTTTCCAAGTTTGTGGTGTGTCTTCTATCTCGACAATGGCTTTCATAGAACAAAAGTTTCAAAAAGTTTTGACAGAAGTTTTGTTAGCTGTGTCTGTCATGGGACTTGTTTTTTGTGCTGTCCCTGGCTGACCACCAAACCCACAGTTACCCAGATCTTCCCCCTGTGGTATCTTCTGGGAGTTTTACAGGTCCATACTTGACATTTATGTCTGTGGTCTGTTCTTCATTAATTACTGAAAAGGGCATAAGCTCTGTGTACAGATTTACTTGCTTTTGCAGATGAATATCAAGCAGTTCTACACTGAGAAGAGATTAGTGGTTCACAGGGTACCCTCCTTATAAGCTCTGCCTCCTTTTCCCCACTCTGTCTCTGTTTATGTCTCTGTTTGTCTCTGTCTCTCTCTTTCCATCTCTCCCAAGCACTCATTTATTTCTGGTTCATCAGGTGATTACAGGTGCACTTGTAGGTCATTTCTTTGATAGAATAAACATTGGATAATATTTACTATCATTCAGTGGTAAGCACTGGATTTAGAATTTTCGGCTGGAGAGACAGTTCCTAGTACTTCCTGCTCTTCTAGAGGACCCAGACTTAGTTCTTAGCACCTCTGTTGGGTGGGGTCACATTCCCTGTAACTCCAGCTCCAGGGCGATCCGAAACCTTCTTATATCCTCTGTGGTCACTGCGTGCATGCCCAATACACACACACACACACACACACACACACACACACACACATATCTTAAAAATTTAAAGAATCTTTAAAATGTCAATGTATATTGTGTGGTGTTTGTGCTACACACTTGGATGTGACTGACATGTTGACATATGAATGACCGAAGCTTTGCTGTATGAAAAGGTGCATGCAGGACACTGAGCTGTGACTGTGAGTGCAAACGCTTCCTCTCCCACATAGAGTTTCTCTCTCCTGTCCCCCATCCTCCCTCCCTCCCTCCCTCCCTCCCTCCTGTCCCCCTCCTTCCCTCTTTCCCTCCTAACTCCCACTCTCCCTCGTCTCCTTCATTTTGTTCCTCCCTCCCTCTCTCCTCTTCCTCCTCCCTCCCTCTCTCCTCTTCCTCCTCCCTCCCTCCTTCCTGTCTCCCCTGCCCCCTCTCCCTCCACAGCACCCCGTGGCAGCGCAGGTCTTGTATTTCCCTCCTTCCATCAGGCGGTGAGGCTTATGAGTTCGTTTGACCTCACCTTCCTCTCCTGTAGGTCTGTGCACCTGCCTGTTAAATACTGAGTGCTCCTCAGCCCTGAATAGGATGTGGGTATCACACCCCCTCCTGCAGCTCAGGGATCTGTGTGGAAGAGGAGGCGGGGTAGATGGTAAGAGCCACAGGTGGTAGATGACTCCAGGGAAACAGAATCTTCCAGATACGACCGGACTAATGCACATGCGAACTCATGGCATCAACAGCTTCCACAGGACCTGTGCATGTTCCAACCAGATAGAGTCCCGGCATGACGGAGGGGAACAGGGCACAAAGTTCCACTCTGGCCGAGAAGCTACTCATAAATGAGAGCTTCTGGGAAATTAGTTTTCTCCTGAAGAGTGGCATTGGGTATATCAACCACACTCCAGGGCAGGCCCTTTGCCCAGGAGTAGTTGGCCAACACAAATCAGGTTTGTCTGTGTGTGGAGATATATACATGCACATACATCACACACACACACACATACACATACAGACACATATACATACATGTGTGAATGAGAGTGAGTGTGTGTGTGCTTTTTTGGTTTTATCTTGGTTTTGATTTGCTGTCTTTTAAGAGAGAGAAAGAATGAAGTTGTTGGTCAGGAGGTGAAGGGGATGGGGAGGAGTTGGAGGAGAGTGGGGAATATCATTAAAACATAATGTATGAAATTCTCAAAAAAGCCAATAAAAACATACAAAAACACTGGGTTCAATATAAGCATCTGGAGAAAAGAGATATGGCAGCCCAAATAATTACAGTTATTTTTTTAGATAAAAAATTATGAGGGATAGAGAGGAGGCAGTTCCTTAGTGGGAGCAGACCTGTGCTGTGTGGGCCCTGGAGAGGTTAAAACCCTGCGATTAGGAAGGGTCAGTGTTGGAGCACTGAAGGGACTGAAGGGATGCTGGCTACCTCGGGGATGTACCGCACCCACCTGAGCCCGCCATTAACGGAACCCAGGGACCACCACAGGCAGCATCTCTAGGACTCCCTCCTTTGTTTCCACAATGAGATTGAAAAGCTTGTGACCCCAAGGTGAGTGCAGACCTTGAGGACTGAAGAGACCATGTCTAAAGAGCCATTTGATTTTGAGCAGTGGGATGAAAGAGATTTAGTGCATGCAGAGGGGAGGCTTTAAATAGAAGATGTTGTAGCCTGAGATAACCCACTACACTCTTGTCTCAGCCTTCAATCACCTTGTTTCTGTGCACAGCATTCCTACAGAGGGACAAGCAGTCTCAAGTCTCTCTTAGCAATTACAATGAAATGCTCTGTCCTACTTTTAAAATATATTTATTAAATCTCTGTCTTAGTCAGGGTTTCTATTCCTGCACAAACATCATGACCAAGAAGCAAGTTGGGGAGGAAAGGGTTTATTGAGCTTACACTTCCACATTGCTGTTCATCACCAAAGGAAGTCAGGACAGGAACTCAAGCAGGTCAGGAAGCAGGAGCTGATGCAGAGGCCATGGAGGGATGTTTCTTACTGGCTTGCTTCCCCTGGCTTGCTCAACCTGCTCTCTTATAGAACTCAAGACTACCAGCCCAGGGATGGCACTACCCACAAGGGGCTCTCCCCACCTTGATCACCCCACCAATCCTCACCCCCACCCCCAGGTCATTCCCACCAATCTGTCCCCCTTTCCACAGAGGTTATCCCCAATTGAGAAAATGCCCCACAGCTGGATCTCATGGAGGCACTTCCCCAACTGAAGCTCCTTTCTCTGTGATAACTCCAGCCTGTGTCAAGTTGACACACAAAACCAGCCAGTACAGTCTCAGAGTTAGTCTTGATTTTTTTTACTATTGAATAGATTTATATCAAAAAGAACACCCCCTCCCCCCAATAGGCTCCATTTCAGAAGGAAAGAAGGCCAGAGAGCCATGTTCTGAGTCCTGTTGAGATAAACAAAGCCGACGGTGCCTTGGGCCAAATGAAACCAAGCACTGTGGACCGAGCACTGTGGAAAAGGCTTTAGGGAAGACTTTTTTTTTTTTTTTTTTTTTTTTTTAAATTCCAACTCAGAGCCTTCTTTTAACATTTAACTCTTTGAAGTGAAAATTCTCATGACCCACCAATCCCTACACATAACCCAGAGGATCACACCCCCACCAACCCCTGCTCCCTACTTCAGAGGATTATCTTTACCCATTCCTACCTACCACCTCAGAGTCATCTCCACCAATGGCTACCAGCCCCCCAAGGATCATCTCAACCAATCCCTACTCCTCCCTAGAAGGTCATCCCCATCACTCCCTCCCCCCAAGGTCATCCTTCCTAATTCCTCCTTCCTTCCCCCTCCCCCAGAGAGTCATCCCCACCAATCCTCACCCCCACCCCCAGGTCATTCCCACCAATCTGTCCCCCTTTCCACAGAGGTTATCCCCAATAATCTCACCCTCCCTCCCAGAGGTCATCCCCACCAATCTCTCCCCCCTCCCAGAGGTCATCCCCACCAATCTCTCCCCCCTCCCAGAGGTCATCCCCACCAATCTCTCCCCCTTCCCCAAGAGGTCATTCCCACCAATCTCTCCCCCATCACCCAGAGGTCATCCCCACCAATCTCTCCTCATTCCCCCAAGAGGTCATCCCCACCAATCTTTCCCCCTCCCCCTAGAGGTCATCCCCACTAATCTTCCCCCCCCCCCCACACAGTGATCATCCCCACCAATCTCCCCCCTCCCCCAAGAGGTCATCCCCACCAATCTCTCTCCCTTTCCCCCAGAGGTCATCTGCACCAATCCCTCCAGAGGATCATTCTTTAGTTTTCCCACAGAGCAGATGATTCCTTTTTATTCTTTGGAAACTGCTGTTTTTTGCCTGTGACACCAGAGAAAATTTGATTCAGAAGATTAAAAATATGTTCTTGGCTACCATAATTATAAGATCGAAGCCACTGGGCCCCATTTCAACAAGGCACTTAGAGAATTAAACACATTTTGTCCTGAGTTTGTGAGTTTGTGTTGAGTGTCTGGCTCTACAGAATGGAGCCTGCTGTGTGCTCAGGGTGGCTAGGCTAGCTGTGTGGGGCATACCACATGCAGGGCAGCCCCATGGAAGTACAGCGACTCCCACTCCTCGGAACCAGGGACTGGCGAATGTCTAGACACACCTAGGATGAGCTATCAAAGTGATGCAGATATAAAACATGTAATGTGAGGACTTTTCCCCCCTGTACTTGATTGTATTTGTGCTTCATTTTAGAAACTTCTTTTGATGTCTGAGCATATAAATGGACCAAGAAACGTATCCCATATGTGTTCAAAAGGATAGAAAAATGCTAACTAAATTGAGACGGTTACCTAGCGTGGTAACAGTAAAAACATTTTTTTCCCCAGATTTTCTTATTTGTATGAATGTTTTGCCTGCCTGCGTACATGTGCACCACGTGCTGGTTCCGGTGCCGCTGGAGGCCAGAAAAGGGAGAATAGATTACTTACAAATGGATTTACAGGTGGTTGTGACCCAACATGTGGATGTTAGATATTAAATTTGTGTTCTATGTCAGAGCAACAAATGCTCTTAATTGCTGAGCCCTGGTAATTTAAAATTGGTTCAATTGCCTTTGATCAGTGAGACTCCCTACCTAGTTTATGCACTATCCAGGTCCTGGGATTGTTTAGTTTACATATCAAGTTTGCTTGTCTGTTGGTGTTGCTGTTTTTAAAATTAACATCTTTACCAGGGAACTTTGGGTACAGCGGATTGTCATCCATAATGTGTGTGGGCCTCATCCCATCATCCTCACAGGATTCACAGACTGGACATGGGCAGGTCTCACACACACACACACACACACACACACATTGGACATGTGTAGGTCTCTCTCACACACATACACACACACACACACACACACACACACACACACACACACGAGAGAGAGAGAGAGAGAGAGAGAGAGAGAGAGAGAGAGAGGCAGACAGAGACAGAGTGACAGAGAGACAGAGGAAGGGAGAGAGGGAGAGGGAGGGAGAGAGAGGGAGGGAGAGAGAGAGGGAAAGAGAGGGAGAGAGAGAAGAGAAAGAGGGAGAGGGAGGGAGAGAGGGAGATGGAGGGGGAGAGAGAGGGAAAGAGAGGGAGAGGGAGGGAGACGGAGGGAGAGGGAGGGAGAGGGAGGGAAAGGGAGGGAGAGAGGGAGACAGAGGGGGAGAGAGAGGGAAAGAGAGGGAGAGAGGGGGAGAGAGAGGGAAAGAGGGAGAGGGAGGGAGAGGGAGGGAGGGAAAGAGGGAAAGAGAGGGAGAGGGAGGGAGGAGAGAGCTTTATGTACACTGTCAGTGGAGAGCTATGCTGACAGTTTTTCTTTCCATCAATTTACATTTCTTTTTTCTCCCTGAGCTCCTACTTTTAAAGGGTGAACGTCTCTCTCTCTCTCTCTCTCTTTTTAATTTAGTAGAAAACAAAATTGACAATTTGTGCTATATATCTATAAAGACAGGCGTTGTCTATTCTATTAGGTCAATCGGTCAGGCCACTGAGCAGAGTTTAACTAACTAATTGAGGATCATTCATACACATGAAGGCAGAATTGAGGGAAGTGACCAGGCAGAGTTGTCTCTCCAGGAAATATCACCAGGAGGCTATATCAGGTTGAAGGAGAAGTCCCCATACGTTCATATGTCTAAATATTTGCTCCGCAGTTGGTGGTGCTGTTTGGGTAGGTTTAGGAGGTGTGGCCTTGCTGAAGGAAGTATGTCACTGGGCTCTGAGGTTTCAAAGCTATACCTCACTCACAGTTCACCCTCTCTGGTTCCTGCTTGGGGTTCAAGACGTGAAGCCTAAGCGTCTGCAGCCGCTATGTCTGCTTCTTGCTGCCGTGTTACTGCAGCACGGTGACCCATCAGTCCTGTAAACCCACCTTTCAGCGAGTCACCTTGGTCTCTGTGCTTTATCACAACAGACAAAGCAACTACTACAGAGGATGATGGTAGGCCTGAAGAGGGAAGAAGAAATCTTACCAGGCCAGTGAGAACCGGAGTCCTAGAGGACCTGACAGGGGCTGTGACTGACCAAGGGACAGTGGGAAGAAACATGGGTTCGTTTTCCTGCCCCACCCCGTGATCCGCCAGTGCCTCCATTTGAAGAAATCCAACCATAACTAGAAAGTGTGACTCCTGGGCACACCACCACACAGGTGGAGCAGACCAGAGGAAGCAAGCCAGCCACCATACACAAGAGAAAAGTCCAAAATGTCTTGCTAAACATGAGAGAATATTCTCCTTTGATAGGTTACAGACCACCCAGGCCGAACAACTGTGTGTACACACACTGTACTGCTCATGTGGTGTGGACCCAGTCCCTCCCTTTTCTACCTTTATCCCAAAAACCCTCTAGCCTGGTTCAGGTGATATATTCCTTTACTTGTTGCTGTAACAAAAATACTCGATAAGTGTGACTTAAGGAGAAAGGGTCAGTATTGGCTCACAGTTTGAAGAAACAGTCCCTCATGGTGGGGTGGGGAAGGCCCGCAGGCAGGAATGCGGGGCAGCTGGTTACATTGCATCCATGGTCACGGAGCAGAAGATGAAGGATGGCTCTGAGTTTGCCTTCTTGTTTTTTATTGAGTCCAGGATCCCAGTCCATGGATGATGCTGACCACATGGAAGGTAGATCGCCTTTCTTTATATCCCTGAAAACGTCTTTTCAGACATACCACAAGGTTTGTTTCCCATGTGATTCTGAATCTAGCCAAACTGACAATGAAGATTCATCATCAGAGGCAGGGTTGCTCCTGCCTCTCTGCCCTGTGCCTGTAAGACCCAGACCCTCAGGTCAGTGGTACTTCCTGTGAGATGCCCATGAGTAAGACACAGAGAGGCAGATTGATGCAAAAGCAAGAGGTTTATTTTCTGATGTGTTGGGGGGTCCACTTTCAATAGTCCCTCAAGGCAAGTGATTAGAAGGCAACCCCAAATGGCTATTACAAACAGTTTTTATACTTTTTAGGGGCCCAGGTTATGTCAGCAAGGTTACAGTTCAAACTTATTGGATAAGCATATTGACCTTCAAATCTATTGCTTAGCAAGCATGACATGCATTTGAGCTCTACCTGGGGCTTTCCAGAGGGCAGGGTGACTATCAATCAGTACGTTCTGAGAATTTCTTACTCAAAAATGTTCCTGTGGATGGAGAATGGAACTTGGCCTAGCCTTGACCCCAGGCAGGAGAGGGGACGCTGTATGGTGGGTGTGGGACTGGAAAAAACCCTTAGGGTCCCTCATGTCAGTGATAGTATCTCGGAAGTGGTTTGTTCGGCTTCTTACTAGAGCCAGACCCGGCTTAGCTTCCAGCTGGCTAGAACCAGTGGGACCCATTATCAGTCCAGGCTTGTAAACTCGTGAAATCCTTTTATCTGTTATTTTGCTCTAAGATTAGGTGCTGGTTAATTTTATGCCCAGTTGACACAGATTTATCAGAGAGGGGGAAACTTCCGTTAAGAAAATGCATCCATAAAATCTGGCTGTAGCCAAGCCACATGGCAGCACCCCTCCACGGCCTCCGCATCAGCTCCTGCCTCCAGGTTCCTGCCCGGGGTGAGTTCCTGTCCTGACATCCTTCAAGGATGAACATGTATAGAAGCATAAGCCAAATAAACCCTTTCCTCCCCAAGTTGCTTTGGTCATGGTGTTTCATCGTAGTAGTGGTAACCCTGACTAAGACCTATGGAGACATTTGCATTTATGTTTGGAAAGAAAAACCTTTTTGTTATGATTGGTCAAAGGGTGGAAAACTTAATTTAAAAATACATTTGCAAGGAGTGAAGGTTAGAGGAAAGTTAGAGTTGGGGTGGACAGGAAAAGACTCATCACTTACATGTATATAGAAACGATAAAAGGGCCACACAAATGAAGAAAAAATAACCTTAGATTATCTATCCAGAATCTGGTCATTTTACTTTTTTTACTCTGAAAGATACCAGTGACCCTAATGAAACTCACTGGACCGTCAAAAAGGACAAAAAGAAAGCAGAAGTGAGCCCAGCTGGGAAGAGGAGGGTGACTCATGGGAGGCAGAGGAGAATGAGGACCTGGGTGTGAATACAAGCAAAATGTGAGGTACAGGTGTGTGAACATGCCCAACCCCAGGACAAGGCACCATCGATGCACAATGTCTTAGTTTATTTCTTATTGTTGTGCTATGTCCAAAAGCACTGCGAGGAGGAAGGGTGTAATGTTGGGACACAAAGGTCCTTGTGCCCAGAGCACAGGGAAAAAAGAATATTAAACACATGTCTCTTCTCAATGGACCAGATAAAATACCTGTTTTTCCCAGTCCATGGCTGGGAGTGAATTTTGTTAATGACCCAGTGTCCATTTTGCTCCCTGTGGAGATGGACCTCACCCAACTTCTTCAGGATGTTTTCCCTAGACTTCCCCCACCCCCTTCCCTGTTAATAGAACCCATGCTTAGGGCAGACATCTATAAACAGTGAAAGGAACTTTCTGGAATAGCCGTGGATGATGAGTTGGCACAGAATAGACACGTGGCCTGTTGTCACACAAAGGTAGAGGAGCTGGCAGAGTCACAGTTGGGCCCGCCCCATGGTGTCAAGCCTTTGACTGTCCCAAGACACCAGGCATTTAGCCGCAAACAGGCAAACATCAGCAGGTATAAGAAAATGGAAGTTAGTGAAATGGTGCAGAAACCATTGCACCACCTACCACATACTCATTCCTCTGTGTGGAAGCATCTTACTTCTAAAAGAAACTGCTCTATTGAAATTATGGAGTGGTGGATGGTACAATTAGGCTGTTTCTTAAGCCTCAAGCTCTGTAGTATGAACCGTTGCGTTTTTTAAAAAAGAAAAAGAAGACACCAGGGATGTGTTTGGTACAGTAAGATAAATAAGTTTGAACTGTAACCTTGCTGATGTAACCTGTGCCCCTAAAAAGTATGAAAACTGCTTGTAAAAGTAAGAAGGGGGGGTGTCCCTAAGACACCCCTTGCCCCTGAAGGACCAGCCACAGAAAGGTATAGTATAGAATAGAGTTTATCCAGGGCATGGGGAGGGAAGTTGAGCAGGTAGTAGAGACAGATGGGGGGGAGGGAGGGAGGGAGGGAGGGAGGGAGAGAGAGAGAGAGAGAGAGAGAGAGAGAGAGAGAGAGAGAGAGAGAGAACAGAGGGGTAGAGGAGACTGACCCCATGAATATGTAGAGAGAGATGGGGAGGGGAATGGGGAGAGAAGGGCAAGAGGGTAAGAGAGCAAGAGAGAGAGGAGGGGCAAGCAGCTCCGTTTATAGTGGTTCAGGCCTACCTGGCTGTTTCGAGGTAACTGTGGGGCGGAGCCTAGAGGAAATTCTAATGGGAATTGTGTGCATTATAAGCTCAGATCTTATAAGAGACCCGAAATGATGTCATATTCTTTTTCTTTCTTTTCTTTTTGAGACTGGGTTTTTCTGTATAACTCTGTCATATTCTTATATCACCATCTTCATCATCATCATCACCGCCACCGTCGTTGTTGTCATCATCATTTTAACAAGGAAAGTGGGTTGATTCTGGTGGTCCAGTTTTCTGTGTGAACCCAGGGTGAGAATCTTTTAGCCAGTTCACTTTACAGTGTGGGATTCCACATGTCGAATAAAGACAAGCCAAAAAGCCAGTGGGGAACTCTACACAAAACACACATAGAGTGTGTCTGTTCAATCTCAATTGTCTCCCAAGTCACACGGTGCAGAACAGCCCTGAAACTGTTTGCAAGGCATCTCCAGGAGAGTGGCCAGCGTGCTGCCTTTAAACTTCAGTTTAATTTTAATTTCTTATACATATGTTAAACGTATATGCGGTCCTAACAGTCAGCAGCAGATGGCAGACACTTTCAAAACTAAGAAAACACACTAAACATAGTGAAACAAAGACCACAGCTAACACTGAGTCTTTTCCTTCTGTGCATTTGGATTCTTAATAGTTTCCTAATGCGGAAAACAAAAGAACAGGAAACAACTTCAGAAGCATTCACAGTGCCTGGAGAAGTGGGAGTGGCTAAGAGCATTTACCACCCTTGAGAACTGGATTCAGTTTCCAGAAATCATATGGTAACTTACAAACAACCTGTGACTCCGGTTCCAGGGGGATCTGACACCCTCTTCTGGACTCTATGCACACTACATACAAATGTACAAGCAAAATACTCATGCTGGAGAGATGGTTCAGCGGTTAAGAGCACTGACTGCTCTTCCAGAGGTCCTGAGTTCAAATCCCAGCAACCACATGGTGGCTCACAACTGTAATCAGATCTGTAATAAGATCTGATGCCTTGGTGTGTCTGGAGACAGTTATAGTGTGCTCACATAAAATAAATAAGTATTTTAAAACAACTAAGCATCAATAGAGAGTATACCATTTAAAGTGTTCAGTGTAGGGATTTTTCCTTGTTTGGGAGATTAATGGGTCTTAGGAATACGTTGAATACCAGTAATAATAATTCATAATAATAATAACCTAAGATCTGAACTGTTTTGAGTGGCTGCATGACACAGTGGGAAAGTTCATTCACTCCACCAATCTTTGTTAAGCAAGTCAGAATTAACCCCCTAGAGTGTACCTCAGTCTCCAACACGCTGAACTTTCACATTATATTTACAGTGTACCTCCAGATGTTTTTTGTGTTTGGTCTTGGGTACCAAGCCCAATTATCTTATTATGTATATTCAAATATTTCCAAATTCTAGACTAGCCAGAATCTGAAACATTGACCACTGGTATTAGTCAGGGTTCTCTAGAGTTACAGAACATATGGGTAGTCTCTATATAGCTGGGGAATTTGTTAATGACTTACAGTCTGTAGTCTAACTCCCCAACAATGGTCAGCAGCAGCTGTGGATGGAAGTCCGAGGATCTAGCAGTTGCTCAGTCCCACAAAGCAAGCAGGCAAGGAAGAGGTGAGTGAGTCTTCCTCCTTACATAGATCTCCAGCAGAGGGTGTGGCCTGGATTAAAGGCATATGCAGAGAGGCCCCAACTCAATGTTTTTAGACCCCTAAACAACTAGCCCAGCCCAGAGTAACTTGTTTTTCTACTTTCAGCTTGAGAGAGATAGCCTACCCTGTTCTAGTTTCAATGTTTAACTATACAGTGCCCCAAGGACGTTTGCTCCAGATAATCTCTAACCTTCCTTACTTCCTCATTCTGTACTTACCCATTCCTTGCATGTTTTGTCCTCCACCCCTTGCCTTGAGATTTTTCCCTTTTAAATATCCCTGACTTCAGTTGCACGGGGTCCCACAGTCCTCTACCCCTGAGTGGTGTAGGACTGTGGACTCTAGAGCTCTGGAATAAAAATCTTCTTGCTTATTGCATCGAGACCAGTTTCTCGAGAGTGATATGGGTGTCATCTTCTGAGGCATGGGGGGCTGGGGCAACTTCGTTTTTCAGGTCTTACAGTGCCACTGTGCCTTTCATTCCAGATGACCTTGAACTCAGAGATCTCCTTGTCTTAATCTTCTGGAATTCATAGCCACTATGCTTCAAGATCTCCATGCTGAGATCCAGGTCAGAAACTTGTATCTTTGAACTTCCAGATTAGGATCCTAGGTGAACCTTCCAATTCTTGATTGTAGTTCATTCCAGATATAGTCAAGTTGACAGCCAGGAATAGCCACTACACCACTCTAGGCATTTTAGATAAGGGACACTTAACCTCTGAAGTTCTTCTATGGGGCAGTTATATAATGGGGGCTTAAGAAAGAGCTTGCTTCCATGACTGGCATCTCATATATGTGATGAAGCTATATACTCATAGGGAAAAAGATCATCATAATATTTTGTATGTAGATGATATATTAATGGGAAATCTCCAACATGTAATAAGGACACATGCTCCACTATATTCATAGCAGCCTTATTTATAATAGCCAGAAGCTGGAAAGAATCCAGATGTCCCTCAACAGAGGAATGGATACAGAAAATGTGGTACATTTACACAATGGAATACTACTCACCTGTTAAAAACAATGAATTCATGAAACTCTTAGGCAAATGGATGGAACTGGAAAATATCATCCTGAGTGAGGTAACCCAGACACAAAAGAACACACACACTATGCACTTGATGATAAGTGGATATTAGCCCAAAAGCTTGGAATACCCAAGATTCAATTCACAGACCACATGGAGCTCAAGAAGAAGGAAGACTAAAGTGTGGTCCTTCTTAGAAGGGAGATCAAAATACCCATGGGAGGACACACAGAGACACAGTGTGGATCAGAGACTGAAGGAAATCTCAAAAGAACTAGAAACTTGCTGCTGACCATTTGAACTGCAAGACCAAAAGGCTCCAATACGACTCACATGTTAATAACAAAATAAAAGCTTTGGATTCTTGCTGACATAATATGTAGATATATGTATAGGTTTATGTGCCAAAAAAAAAAACTGATACGACAGTCTCATTATTAGTGAAAATATTTTATGAATTGTAGAAATAAAAAAAATTAGGTAGAAAGTAGCTTCCTGAGCTCATAAGGAATTCTCTTTTTATTTACATAAAGTTGGTTGAAGTAACTCATTGTAAGAAGGTATTAGAAAGGAGAAATTTGTCGGGCAGTGGTGGTACACACCTTTAATCTCAGCACTTGGGAGGCAGAGGCAGACGGATTTCTATGTTTGAGGCCAGCCTGGTCTACAGAGTGAGTTCCAGGACAGTCAGGGCTACACAGAGAAACCCTGTCTCAAAAAATAAAATAAAATAGAAAGAAAGAAAGAAAGAAAGAAAGAAAGAAAGAAAGAAAGAAAGAAAGAAAGAAAGAAAGAAAGAAAGAAAGAAAAAACATTCTGTGCTGTGCCTAAAACTTCCTGAGTAGCTTTGTCATAGCAGAAGGCCTGGGTGTCACTGCTGCCGTGGTGCACAAGACACAGGCATAGGGTGCCACTGTGTCATGGTGCATAGGAGAAGGCATGGGGTGTCACCCTCTGTAGGGCATGTCTCCTACCCTGTGAAGACCACAGGCACTGTAAATTACAGAGGGAAGCCAGGGCTGCAGAGACCTCTCCTCCTCAGGGAAGACTTCTCATGAGCACCTCACTTCTCCGTGATAGGCTGCTTCCAAAAACCGAATTGTCTCCTTTACTGAGGGATTTAATCATTTAGTGTGCAAGTAACTCTCAATGCTAGAAACAAGGTCATCATGAAGTTACGGGAAGTGAGAGAGTCAGGGAGGCAGCAGCATTCCTAGGAGGGTTGTAGCAACGTCTCAGGACTGTCAGTGTTTCTGAAAGGTAGCTCCGTTTCTTGCATTGGATACAGCCCATGGGCTCTCCCAGACCATAAATACACTGGACCCTGTCCATGCGTGGCTTGTCTCTTCTTGTCTCTGAAAATGTTCTTAATCCCTCTGAATCATCTTGCTGGTAAGGAAGACAGTGGCCCCAGCTTTCAGTAATTTAGATATGTCTTAAGGCAATTATATTGCCTAGGCAATATGAGACAGTTTCAGGAGAAAATGGTTGACAGCGAATGGAAGGAGTGGATGCTTGGTGTAGGTCAATGCATCCTAAAGAAACTACACTAGCAATTTAATTAAAGAGAGGGAACGAACAAATGTAACAAAAAGCATACTTTTAATCCTTGGCAACATTAAGTTTTTAAAACCTGGAATTACTAAGTAAATAAAATTAAAAGAATGCATTTGGGGTCTAATAGATAATGCTGACACAACTGGGTAAAATGCTTGGTGTGCCTAAATCTGAAAAGGGTTACTATCTGAAACATGAGGGGATTTCCAGCCCCAGCAGCGGTGTTTAAAGGGAAAGCCAGCAGCAGAGGGGTGTGTCACAGAAAAGAGTACGTGCCGGCTGATCAACACGTGAGAAGATGTTCAGACTCAAATAAGATGTGAAAGTCATCCTGCAATGTTATTTGACATTTAGCTTGACAGTTATCAAAGATCTGGAGGAAGTTTCCTGTTGGTGAGGTTGGGGGTGGGTGACTCTCCTGTTGGTAAGGGTGAGTGAGGGTGGGATAGGTACTCTCCCTTGGTAAGGTTGGGGTAGGTTAGGTACCCTCCTGTTGGTGAGGGCCGGGGTGGGTCAGTTCTCTCCTTTGGTGAGGTTGGGGATGGGTGACTCCCCTGTTGGTGAGGGTCGGTGCCGAGTTAGGTACCTCCTGCCCTGTTGACATAAGAGAAGAGTGGGACAGCTCTCTAGGAGTGTCTTAGTCAGGGTTTCTATTCCTGCACAAACATCATGACCAAGAAGCAAGTTGGGGAGGAAAGGATTTATTCAGCTTACATTGCCATGTTGCATTTCATCACTAAAGGAAGTCAGGACTGGAACTCAAGCAGATCATGAAGCAGGAGCTGATGCAGAGGCCATGGAAGGATGTTTCTTACTGGCTTGCTTCCCCTGGCTTGCTCAGCCTGCTCTCTTATAGAACCCAAGAGTACCAGCCCAGGGATGGCACCACCCACAAGGGGCCCTCCCCCCTTGATCACTAATTGAGAAAATGCCCCACAGCTGGATCTCATGGAGGCACTTCCCCAACTGAAGCTCCTTTCTCTGTGATAACTCCAGCCTGTGTCAAGTTGACACACAAAACTAGCCAGTACAAGGAGAGTGTTCTAGTTTGGTTTTCTATGCTGAAAATCTGACCAAAACAAACTCAAGGAGGGAAGAGTTTAAATTCGTGGTTGTCTATCTCTGAGGGGAAGCAGGGCAGAAACCTGAGATAGAAACCTGAAAGTAGAGGCCATGGAAGAACACTGGTTACTAGCTTGCTTCTTACGGTTTGTCCAGCCAGTTTTCTTATTGAACTAAGACTGCCTGTCCAGCATGGCATAGCCAACTGTAGACTGGGCCTTCCCATGTTAATTATTAATCAAGAAAATGCCCCACAGTCTTTCTTACAGGTCAGTCTACCTGAGTCAATCCCTGATGTTCTTTTTTCTCAGATGACTCTAGCTTACATCAAGTTGACAATAAACCAGTTAGCACGGAGGTAATGACCTTTCTCAGCCCTACTCTCTGTGTGGACACCAACTCTATGGCCTTCCCGGCTCTACCCTACTGTGGGGTGTTCATGGTGGGTATTCTCATCGCTAAGTCACGAAGGGATTGTTCATGAGTGTGGAGGGCTTCTTGGGGTGCCTGCCACTTGGCAGGAATGTGACATTGGCCAAGGACAAGGAAATGGCAAAACAAGGCAAGATAAAACAGCAATGGCAAAAAACACCACGAGAGTAAATGGAACCCATGCCTGTGATTCCTCAACTTAATTATATTTGGTAAGCATTTGCCCAGGACCCACATCTTACTCCAGACCTTCTGGGTGAATCTAAGTTTGATTAACGAACACAAGAAAAATGAGACTTCACAATTTGAGGCAGAAACATAAATGTGCCCTGAAGAACAGAAAAAAACAAAACAAACACACAAAAATTAATTCCTGGAGAAATTTTCATTTTGAATGCTTAAATGGCAGAATAAAATGGTGTAAGAAAACTGAGATTCCAAAAGAAAAAGAAAGAAAAGAAAAAAGTGAGATTCTATCTTTGGCATAATTTTTTATCTCATGTGATACTAGAAACTGTGAAATCCAAGAAATCAAGAAATATAATTAAGATACACTACACCATAAAATGAGATGGTGGCTCCAAAGACAATTAAATGTTGCTTGGTTATGTGCATAGTTAATTTCCTATGGAAATGAAAATTTCAGAGGTGTACCGAGATGCATTTATTTCTCAGTTTCAAGTTCCCACAAAGCTACACTTGTTAATAGGTTTCTTCCTGCTTATTAGTGCAGATACTGGGAAGCACCTACCATAAGCCCAATACTGGGGCTCAGAATTTCCACGGAGAGCCGCAAGCTTCTCTCTCTGCCTCAGGTTTCCCTTGAGTTCTAAACCTGTTCTGTACCCCTCTTTGCATCAGCTGCCCCAAAGGACCATCAAATCCTGGGAACATCAAATCCTGGGTTCATCAAATCAGATGAACCCAGTCAATTTTGGTTCATCTGAAATGATAGAAAATACAGCCTAACTCTCTAATGACCCCAAGAAGTCAGAAGTTTAAAATGCTATCTCGCTCCAAAGAAGCTCTAACTCCAGCCTTCTAAGGAGCCCCAAACACTTCATATTCCAGAGCCTGCTCTTTGTGCTCTTTGTTAGAAACTAGGTAAAAGGTTGCATTCCAGAGCCCGCCCTTTGTTAAGAGCCAGGCAAGAAGGCTTTGAATAAGTGATCCAGGCCCCACAAGGTAACTGGAAATGAGCTAATTATCTGCTTATCTTGCTTCTGTAAACTGCTTACGCCATTACCCCCATCCAGGAGATCACACAGCTATAGACCTCCAAGAAAATAGGAAACTAATTGGTCCACAGAGCGCGGGCTCCAATAATTTAAACTGGCCTAAAAACTATGGAGTGGTACAAATCGATTGGCTCGCACTACGTGGGCTCTCAATGCTAAGGAATGAATGCTTGGTTTGTGACTCGCAGACTTTGCTGTAAACTTATAAAAGCTGTCCCAATTCTGCACTCGGGGTCCACAATCCTCTACCCCTGCGTGGTGTACGGCTGTGGAACCCAGAGTTCTGGAATAAAAATCCTCTTGCTTATTGCATCGAGACCGTTTCTTGCTGGTGATATGGGTGTCGCCTTCCGAGGCGTGGGGCGCTGGGGTGCCCTCAGTTTTTTCAGGTTTTACACATCAAGGCAAACCGTGTGACTTTGGTTTTCTCCGGGAATTGCCCTAACATCCGTCTCATTGACACAAACCAGGCCCCAAGTGGTCATCTTCAACACCTCCTATTCATCCATCTTGCCAACTCCTTCCATTTCAGCTTGCAAATACCTCTCAGCCCATCACGTTTCTCCTTTTGCAGGTGTCATCCTGGTGGAAGCTGATGCGCCTCTCATTTCCCGCAGGGCTCTGAGCCCATAGACCTGCCCAGCCTCCATCGTAATCTACACGGAAACCAAAGGCACTTGCTCCACTTCCCCTCCGTCCTCTGCTCTTGCATATGTCTCTAGAGGTGAAGAGAAAACTCATAAAGATGGTCTGTTTTCTCCTCATCTGTCCTTCCCTTTCTCTCCCTCCAACTGTTCAAAGTGCCCTTAGTAGCCGGTTTCTCTTTTTAACATAGCTCCGCGCTTTTCTAACTAATTCTTATTCTGAAATTATAGGGTTGTGGGGTCCCACGTCCACTCCGCCACAGGGCCCAGCCGCTCAGGGAGGCAGGATGTGGGAAGTGACCATGCTTACCTCATCCTAGTGTGTAAGGAAGCCCCGGGACACCCCTGGGGCAAGTGGGGAAGTCCCAGGTGTGGGACTGCTAGAGCTAGCTCAGGGGTCCTGGGCTTGTGATGAGGCCGGGGCTGTCTGGTTCTCAGGCTCTCGGACACCCAGGCGCCTCTGGATGCTGTGGAAGAGCAGAGATCAGAGTGGGGGCCTGTGGGCTGGATCTGGCTCTGGCTAAGGGGAAAAGAGGGGAGCTCCATCTGATCCCATGCAGGGGAGTCCTTGACTTGATGATAGTGACAGGCTTGGGCTTGGCCTTGGTGGCCACCATGGCTGGAAGCACAGAGAGGCCTTCTACAGGACACTAGGTGAAGGCCTCCATGGCTTCCCAAGGCAGATACTGATGAAAGGGAGTTTTAAGACATTTATTTCCACGGCAGAAAATGGATGAGTAAAACCTCAAGGTGGAGCTGATATTAAATACCTTTTGCAGGAAAAAATGTGTCCGCAAAGGAAAGCTTACCGGCTAAGCCCTCCTGGGCCATTAGATGCCTCATTAAAATGGAGATTTTCTTGAGCCTATGTGACCAAAGGTCATGTTCTCTACATGTGGAGGGGTTTGGGGTATTGCCACAAATCTATGGGGAAAGGGGGCTGTGGCTAGTGACAGGGGCCTGGTGCCTGGGAACGGGGGAAATGCCTACTGCCCCTTCAGGGTCTCCATGGTTTTGAGCCTTAGCTTAACCGGGGACCAAGCTACCTTTCACAATCCCACAGATTTGGGTCATGAATATTCATCTGGAGGTTAAATACCCCCCCCCCTGCCCGATTGGAGGTTTCGTTTTGATTGACAGCTGAACTTGGCTCTCTGGTTGACTAAGCTCAACACTCCTCAGATCCCGTAAACTACACCAAGTCTCCTTGTTACAAGCTCTCAGATTGTAACTCCAAAGCCCTAACTACACAGCTTCTATGTATCCATTTATTTGAGGCTTTGCTTCAACAATATATGACTCACCCATGAGTCTCAAGGATGTTCAGGACAGGGACTCGTCTATTTTTGCCCACCACAATGCCATGAAAATGTTTTTTATAGCAAATCTTTATTGACTGGATAAAGTGTGAAGGGGAAGCAGAAGAAGGGAAAAACAACACGTGTGAGGGAGAGATGACCTGAGCCCGGAAGACTGCATAGGAGTTGGAGGAACACAAAGATTCCTTACTGTTAGCTCTTTATTCGGTATCAAGCACCTGCGTATGATTAACAACCAGTAGGGAGAGGAAAGGGTCTAAGAAAGACGCCACCAACACAGGGGGGGGTGGACTGCGTCTAGAACAGTGGCTCTCAACCTGTGGATCGAAGCCCCCTTGTCAAACCTCTATCTCAAAAATATATTTACATCATGATTCATAACTAGCAAAAGTACAGTTATGAAGTAGCAACAAAATAACTTTATGGTTAGGGGTCACCGGAACATGCAGAACTGTATTAAAGGGCCGCAGCATCAGGAAGGTTGAGACCCAGTGGCCTGGAGCTCTATGGAAGGACGCACAGCACATCGCCGTTCTACAGGTGCCTGCTGCCCCCATGAAAGGTAGCCAGCCAGAGGCTGTCTTAGAGGCCCAAAAGACACACTCTTGTGTTAGAATCATGGCTCACAACTGGACAGACCACACCAGGCCAATACAGTTCCACATGGGGTTTATTGTGTGTGTGTGGGGGCAAAGGTGGTGACAAAGATGGAGACATAAAGGGGGAACAGAGAGAGAGAGGGGTCAGAAGGGTCTGTTTTTTATTTCGGTAAAGGTGGGAGGTGAGCCAAGTGGATTCTGGGAATGTATGGCGGTTGTTGTGGCAACAGTTGTGCGGGTCCCTGATGTCACTGAGTTTGGAGACTACGATCTGCCACGCCCGTTCCTGATACCAGCACACACTATGGTTTGAAGGCTCACTATGCAAATTATTTTTATATTTATTACTCACTGAGAGCAGAGTGCCCATTTCTTATTCTCTGAGGAAGTTTTGTTCTGTAAAGTTTAATTTATATACTGAATTAGCAAGTGCCACACATCTTGGAAGCAATCCAGGACTAGGTTCCCCTGGGGCCTCCAGACACAGTATTGATCACTCAATATACAACCCAGCTTTTCACGTATTTCTCTTAAGAGATACCTTACTTAATCTGCACTATTGATTATTAACATTGAACTCACAGCAAACAGCACTGTGTAATTCATGCTTAAATGAATGTGTACGTGTGCATTTCTTCCAGAAGCACATTAGGACCTTTGTGGGGTAGGAATGCTAAATGATAACAAAAACAGGACCCGGGAGTATAGCCTGCAGCCCCAGCACTTGGGAGGTAGAGGCAGGAGGATCATGCATTTAAAACCATACCGAGCTACATCGTGCATTTGAGATGGCTTAGAGGTAAGATCTTGTACTAAGCAACAACAAATCAAAAATCAAACACAAGTAACAGATAACATTTATTTTTATTTATTTATTTTTTTTACTTTTTATTTTTTTCGAGACAGGGTTTCTCTGTATAGCCTTGGCTGTCCTGGACCTCACTCTGTAGACCAGGCTGGCCTCGAACTCAGAAATCCTCCTGCCTCTGCCTCCCAAGTGCTGGGATTACAGGCATGCGCCACCACCGCCCAACCTAATAGATAACATTTAAACACTGTATTTTGTGTCTGAACAAAAGGCACAGAAATAGGGAAATCATGGTACAAAATAAGCTGCAATTCGATCATGTGTTTTCAGTAGGAAATCTGAGATGGGAAGGTGGAGGGGATGTGGTTTTGTTGGTTTCTTTGCAGACCCGGGGACTGGAGTATGCGCTGCGAGTACTCTACCACCGAGCTACATCTTAGTTACCTATTTTGCTCAGTTTCAGTTGGGCGTTTGTGACTAATCAAAACAGCCAGCACTGGGCTGGAGAGACGGCCCAGCAGCTAAGAGCATTTGTTGCTCTTGCAGAGGACCTGGTTTGGTGTCTAGCACCACGTGTGGGCTCACAACCATCCATAGCTCCAGTTTCAGAAGGTCTGACGCCAGAATACTAATTTGGTCATCAGCCAAATGGTTCTCAAGCTGGTGAGATGGCTCAGTGGTTAAGAGCACTGACTGGTTTTTAACAGATTTACAAAGTATAAAAGACTAATTCCTTTGTCACCCTGTCTGAAAACTATCTACACTGTCTCAGCAGACTCTGCTGTGCTCTTCCTCACACCATTCCCTGGGACCGACTCCATTCTGCCAGCACAGCTCAGTGTCCATGCCCCGGTGCAAACTCTCATTCTAGACTTCAAGATTCAGACTTTCATATTGTCGATACATTATTACTCTTTATGTGTGTGTGATGTGTTTTCCCAGATCAGCAGTTCAATTTCTTGGTATTTGCTTCCTAGGGAAGGCACAAAGCAAATGTATTTGAATCTAATTTGAATAGTTGATAGATACTGCTTCTAATTTCAGAGTAACTTCAAAGTTAGTGTTGCCACATATTCATGGACCCTTTTGTTACTCTAAACACAAACCAGCTTCTCTTTTGCTTTTTTCTGTTCCTGGAGGCGCCTGTTTGACACAGTGCTTTCAACAAATGCAAGGAGGAAAAACCGCTCATTAGCTCACACAACACTATTAATCTTTCCACGGAGATGCTCTTTATTCTTCCTGTAACATGGTCTGATGTCTTTTCACCTTCCTGGGTGACTTTCCCCTTCGGCAGATGTCTTTATCCTCTCCCTGTGATGATGCCTCCTCAGGGCTCCCTGCGGTTTCTGTTATGTTCTAATTGGTCAGTATGCAGCATGTGTCCATTACATTGTTTCCCACTTCTAAAATGAACTCTGTGAATCTTGAATTCTACTGGACCACCTGCAGGCCCGAGGCAGCTCGGCTCAGTGCTCTCCACTCTTGGTGAGCTAGCACAATGGCAGAGCCTCCTGGCATCATCTATGAGATGTTCCTTAGGATCGACTGCAACGCTAACACCACCATCCTGGCCTTCCGGACTCTGATTGTGCTGAGACTGTACAGAAGTAGCTGCTAGCCAAGCTCACAAGCACAATGCAGATGCAGATGGCTCTAATTACCTTCGTATGTGCCTTCATTATAAAACTAATAATCCAGAAACTTTGAAAAAATATAAAAAGAACAATAAAATAAAAATGAAACTACTTGTAATCTCATGGGGGGGGGTTGCTATTAGCGTTTGTATACATTTCCCATTGGCATTAAGAAAGCTGTGCTTCCTGCAGCAAGAATGCACCTCGGAAAGCAGTGCCACCAGTATCTAAACTCCTGAGGCTGTTGGGGACATTATCATGAAATCATCACAGTGAGCCTCAGAATTAAGTGGGGTTCTGTGACTGGAGCAGAAGTTGATTTTGTCAATGGATGATTATCGCAATAGAAAGTTGAGTAACACAGGCACAGGCAGGCTTTGAGAGGACAGTCAGCTCAGCATCCAGCATGTTCAAATACAAGTTAGGACCGTCCAGCATCTGCATTTCTGTAGCTTCGGAAACGCCCATGGAGGAGATGGGTCACCAAGCTGTTCTTGGACGGTAGTCTGTACTTTGGAGAAGAAACAGACAGCAGCTGTCTCGATTGTCAGACACACAGCAGGTTTCTGTAAATACTTACCATGTGAATGGATGAACAAATGAATACGTGAGCAATGAGTTTTATAGACAGAGAACTGTTAAACGCAGTGGGCTGTATTCATGTATACCTTGTACAACTTTGTCTGCACTTATAACTGTCTACAATATTGTATTAACAGTGGCAAATTTCACTTATCATATCCTTTGTTAATGCTGAATATATTGAACTTAGTTCATCTGGAAAATATTTATAAAGACAAATTAGTGGCTTTTTCCATGTGTAAGCTCTATCCACAATATTCATTCAAAATATTTGAGGAAACTTTTAAAGGCCCATTGATTTGATAATTTCATTTTTAAGTGGGATCTGTATCAGAAAATTTACATTAGTATCTGATACACATTTATATCATATTACACACACACACATATGTATGTATAATCTAAGTTTGAGTTAGTGGGAAAACATTGTTATAGGGTCAGTGTCTTGCTTGGGTAGTTCCTTTAGCCAGGCAGGGCGTGGGAGGCAGAAGCAGGTGGGCCTCATTTACAGAGTTCCAGGACAGCCAGGGCAACACAGAGAAACCCTGTCCCAGAAAAAAGGAAAAAAAAAAAAAGGTTGTCAAACACAGAGGTCATAACCACGTAATTACAAACATCTGGAGGAAAACCCGAGCCAAGCAGAGATTTTCCACATCACCAGTTTTAATACAAGGTAGGCAAAATTAATTAAAAGTCTCTGGTGGCTCACTGTGGAACAGTGACAACCCATGGGCCTCAGTCTTCAGAATTCTGCCAATTAACCCACTCAATGTATAAATCTGTGAGGACTTTTAATGATTATTGATTGTATCTTAAGTTGTCTATTTTTCTAAACCACAGACGCAATTCTTTAATCAGTTTACTTGCTCTTTCTCTCCTCTGGTTTTATGTCATTGCAAGCCACTAGATAAGCGACTGGCGTGCCCAACCGCTAAGCTGCCCTTTTGTCTTAGCTGCCATGAGTGTTTGCCTCTCAGAACCCAACCTGGAAACATGACCCCATACGTGATATTATGCCAATAATATTTGGATTTGGGACCTTTGGGAGGTGACTCAGTCATGGTGGGTCCATCCGTGGATTAGGAGATCAGGGGTTATCTCGGGAGTGGTTTATAACAAGACCTCGCCAGCATGTTTGTTCTGCCTCTCCGTGGTGTGATGTCACCAGGATTCGGCAGAGTCCCCACCAGTAGGATGTCTCTCATTGGTTGTGGCCTCTCAGATTTGGACTTTCAGCACCAGCCCACCCCCAACTGTAAGAACTAAGTTTCTTTATAAACTGTTTTGTTATAGCAGCAGAAAATGAAGTCGGTTTTGTTTCTCCAGGGAGACATGGAACGTTCTGGTTGTAATGGAGGAGCTCTGAAGGGCAGAGACTGGGCCACTGAGCGTCTGTCCAGCCTCGCTCTTGCTGGAGATGTGGTCTTGTGCTCACCGAGGCCAAGGGTTGGTGGGTAAGGCCTCTACTGTCCCAAAGTAATATCAGGTCTTTGGAGCAGCCTCAGCCAGGACCCCCCACTATTGCATCAGTGTTCCAGAGCAAACCACACCCGAAAGGGTAGAGGACTCGAAACCCTTTATTTCTTCAAAGTTCTGCTCATTTTCAAAAGCATGAGAGAGTTTTTTTTTTTTTAAACGACTCCAATGCCTTGTTACACATATGTTTCAGAATTTGATAAAAATGAGAAATATCTCAAGAAACTTAATGTTCTATTTGCTTCTGAAGTATTTGCTGGTGGAGGTCCAGAACAGGAGGACTGTACCTCAGATGCTGTCTGCTTCCTCACTGGCCACTGGACTGTGTTGTTCTCAGTCCTACTGGCTTGACTCATGTCCACATACTGCCATGATTCTCTTTCCATTGTGACTGGTGATATCTGTGACGCCTCCCTCTCTAGCTGGCCTTTCTGCCCCCGTCTCTCTCATGACCACCCTTACATCAAGCCCAATCAGAGAATTCAGAATAATCTCTCCATCTCAAGATATTGAACATGAAGCCACACCAGCGTGGCAAAACCCTGCGAACTGAGGTTGAAGTCGATCACTGTCTAGACAGCCTTTGGGCTCCAAGAGTAATGGGAGACTCTTCATCAGTAGGATGGCTCCTTTTATGACCTTGTCTGGGCAATTCTAAGCCCACACTTATGCCCCTGCCACAGGAATATCACGCAGTGTTAGTTCGATTACAGGATTAACTTCCTTTCTCCTGATAAGAGACTGTTCAGCTAACGCCTGAGACTCCTGAAATGATTCCACATGCTAGTGAGGTATTTTGGTTCCCTAAGCCCTCAGCCTTTGCCCATCCTAGATGTTCCTACCCTCAAGTCCCCTAAAACTTTATAAGCCTTGAATTACCCAAAGTAGTTGATCTGCCCCTGATAGCCAGCCAGTACCAGAGGTGGGGGGGGAGGGCATTCACCATACATACTCCCAGGGCTTCCAAAACACCCCACCTCTCCTCTCTGCTCCCTTTGCCCATGTGGACCATATTGGCAGATGATCCACCTGTGTGGGTAGAACTACACACCAGCAAGCCCCTCTATGTCACATTCACAGGTTCTAGGTACGAGGGCATAGACATCAATGTGCCTATCACCACACAGTAGCATGTTAAGTACATTCCAGGTGTTAGTCTGCTTGTTGTAAATGATTTCCAGCCCAGGCCAGGCTGTCCCTATCCTCTGGCATAGCAAGGTTCCCTTAGGACTTGGGCTGTGGACTTGCCCACTGTAGGCTGGGCCAGAGCCCCAAGTCGATAGCCCTGGATCGTTGCTGTGAGCTCCCGTCACAGGGTTCTATCAGCTCACTATATACTGTGTGTGAATAATACTTCACATTTTCTTTTTTCTGTCTGATTTTCGGGTTTCCTGGCCTTTAAACACTTTGCAGCCCATGACTCAATATTGTACCCTTGATGCTTATAGTTCATATTGTCTGACACCATCCAAGGGGCGGTGTAGTGCTTTCCTCTGTGGTGTGTAGGATGGGAAGCAGCATGTAGTGGCTATTCCTGGTTTTCAACTTGACTATATCTGGAATGAACTACAATCCAGAATTGGAAGGCTCACCTGTGATCCTAATCTGGAGGCTGTGGAGATACAAGTTTCTGACCTGGATCTCAGCATGGAGATCTTGAGGCATAGTGGCTATGACTCCCAGAAGACTAAGTCAGGGAGATCTCTGAGTTCAAGCCCAAGACCCAGGCATGGTGGCACACACCTTTAATCTGGACCACAGCTTCTGCTGGAGACCTGCATAAGGACATTGGAAGAAGGAAGATTTGCTCTCTCTTCCTTGCCTGCTTGCCTTGTGGGACTGAGCAACTGCTAGATCCTTGGACTTCCATCCACAGCTGCTGCTGCCCATTGTTGACTACAGACTGTAAGTCATCGACAAATTCCCTTACTGTATAGAGGCTGCCCATACATTCTGTGACTCTAGAGAACCCTGACTAATACACGGAGCCTGTGCTGGCACTTCATTTCTGAGACGCTGGAGAAGGCGGAATTGGAACAATAGGTTTTATTAGAAGTGTGATCAAGGCTGAGTCACACTGAGTTACACTGAGTCACACTGCAGTACCCACTGCACTTACAGAGACGTGACCCTTATTCTTAACTGTCCCTGATATCACTGGGCACTTGGCTGAGTGAGAGATTGTCACCTGCTTTCTACAAATCACAGGGAACTTCCACCCTAAGATAGAGGGCAGAGAAAGACACCTCCCCCCCCCCCCCAACTAAAGTGTCTCAGGGCTCTAGTTTGGTTTCTGTCACTGTGATAAACCACTTTGGGGTAAGAAAGTGCTCGTTTTAGCTTATAGGTGACAGATCATCAAAGAGGGACAGCAGGGAAGAAACTTGGAGTTTTTACTCCTTACTGGCTCGCTCCCTGCTTCACATTCAGCTAATTTTCTTATACAGCCCAGGACCACAGCCTAGGGATGGCTCCACCCACAGGGGGCGGGGTCCTCGCCTCCCAGTCCTGCCCACAGGCCAATCCGATGGAGGCAATTGTTAGTGGAGATCCAGATAGCTCTGGGCTGAGACTCTGAAATTGTGTTCTATGGACAGAATGACAGTTGGTGACCACTGTCTTTTCTGTCAAAGGACATGTTCGGGTATGGCAATCAGTGAAGACTCCCACATAGGTGACTCCTCAGTTCTTTCTGGGCAAGCATTTCCGTTTCTTAACAAATTGGGGTACCTAGCCTGGATAAACTACATGCTTAGCACAGCCATTGGCAGATGCAGCTAAGAGAATGTACTCTGGCTGCCCCTCAGCTGGAAAGGATGAACAGATGTTTGAAGGCTCAAAGAATGATGGGAGAGCTTCCAGGGGGAAGGAAGCCACTCCCACTCTTGAGTTAACAGGTGTGGGGTGACAGCTTTACCAAGAGGGTCCAGATGTGCTCTTGAGATGTTCACTGAGATCTATTCTCTCTCTCTCTCTCTCTCTCTCTCTCTCTCTCTCTCTCTCTCTCTCTCCCTGTCCCTCTCCCTCCCCCTCTCTCTCTCCCTCTCCCTCCCCCTCTCCCCCTCCCTCCTTGCCTGCCTCTGCTCTGGCTTTTGTCAACACTCTAACTCTTCCTTTTTCTTTTTGATTTTCCACATTGCCTTTACAAGAATGTAGACTCATGTGGGGCAGTGGTGGCGCACGCCTTTAACCCCAGCACTTAGGAGGCAGAGGCAGGCGGATTTCTGAGTTCAAGGCCAGCCTGGTCTACAAAGTGAGTTCCAGGACAGCCAGGGCTACACAGAGAAACCCTGTCTCAAAAAAATCAAACCAAACCAACCAACCAAACAAAAATAATTTGTTGTGGGTTTGGTCTAATGCTGTTTGTATTGTGTTCATCTGACTTCCAAGATTGCATGAGAATCCCCACATCTGCATGGCACCCTGCCCCTAGTTTCTTTTGATTGGTAAATAAAGTTGCTGTGTGGCTGATGGCTGAGACAGAAGCGGGACTTTTAGGATTCCCAGGCAAAGGACGGAGGAAGGAGCAGAGAGGGGGACAGCCACTATGCTGGGGAAGGAAGAGAGACACCAGGCCTGAGAAATACAAAAGACAGAGAGACAGCTGTCACGTAGGTGTCTGGGAACACAGCTGCGAGGGTGCAGGTGTGGGTCCAAGGCAGCAAAGATGGAATATAGATTTTAGTAAGTAATAACGCTGGAATATCGGAGGAGGGTACATCAGCCACACGGAGGCTAGGACGTGGCCCAGACATTGAGCAGTTTAAGGTATATAAAAGTATAAAGGGGGGCTGGTGAGATGGCTCAGCGGTTAAGAGCACTGACTGCTCTTCCGAAGGTCCCGAGTTCAAATCCCAGCAACCACATGGTGGCTCACAACCGTCCTAACAAGATCTGATGCCCTCTTCTGGCGTGTCTGAAAACAGCTACAGCGTACTTACATATAACAATAAATAAAATAAATAAATCTTTAAAAAAAGTTTAAAAAAAAGTATAAAGGGTGTGTGTGTGTGTGTGTGTGTGTGTATGTGTGTTTTGTTTGGGAACCCAGAACACTGGGGTGGGTATCGAGGAAAGTGTGCCACTTCTCCCGCCAGGTAGTGTTAATTGGTTACTGCTCTAAGAATCCATGGGGTTGGAGAGATGACTCAGAGGCTTAGTAGTAGCATATAATACTCTTATAGAGGTTCACAGAATGCACATAGAGTTGTAACTCCAGCTTCAGGGGATCCAATACCTCTGGGCTCTGGGGCTTCTGTACATACATGCACACACTTCACACACACACACACACACACACACACACACACACGGTTTTTAAAGCCAGGTGTTGTTGTTGCATGCCTTTAATCCCAGTGTCCCAGAGGCAGAGGGCAATCATATATATATATGGTAGAGTTGGAAAGATGGTCCAGTGGTTAGAGCACTGGCTGATCTTCCTGAGGTTCTAGGTTCAGTTCCCAGCACCCATATGGGAGCTCACAACTGTCTCTAACTCCAGTTCCAGGGGATCTCAAGTCCTCCTCTGGCCTCTACAGGTACCAGGCACACTGTTGATGCACCTACATGCACACAAAACGCTCATAGGCATAAAATAAAAATTTAAAATGTAAAAAGGAATAGATTCTGTGTTTGAGATTCTGTTTTGTTTTGTTTGAACATTGTCTCTCTGAAGATGAAGTGCGTACAGAATAAAGGAAATGAGCCACGGACTGCAGTCTGGCATAGCATTGATTTCTGTTGATGTCTGCACCCCTTGGCACTTACAGAACAGCACATCCCAGTCGGAGCCCTTTCCTGTTCTTCCTGTTTTGTTTTTCTCCTGAAGGGTAAATAAATAAATAAATAAATAAATAAATCGGCATAATTTATAAAGTAAAAACAATCGAAAAGGAAAAAATTCATTCCCAGCTCCATGCCTCAGATGTAAGCATGCAGCATATCTTCAATGAGGGGGATTATTAAAACTCTGAATTTGTGCATAATTGATGCCATTTTCATTTACTGATGGACAATGGGGTTTCCTTGGTATTTTGTTACAGGCAGGACACTTGTGCACACGCATCCTTGTGCACTGACTGCTACAATTGCTGCAGGGGAGGTCCTTGCAGTAACACTTCTGGGTATGCAGTAATGAAATAATGACAAATTACTCTCCCCTGGAGTTGTCAGCGTTAGAGGTCCAGCACATGCATATGCGCATGCCTCCCTGGACCAGATACCGAATGTCAGTCCTTTCAGCGCATGCGCATGCCTCCCTGGCTGGGACACTGATTATCGGTCCTTTCTTGATTTCTACTTTGTGTTCTCTAAGGTTTCTATCTTGGGATAAAGCATGGCATCTCTCGTTAATAACTTTTATTATATTGGTAGGTCTGCTTTGCTACATTTGTTGGTTTGTTTTCTTCTTTTCCCTTCATGGCTTGTCTGTCAGTCATCTTTTGATGATTTTTACGATTAATTAATGTATTTATTACTTAGCAGAACTGGTTATGATCATGGATATTAACCTTTTCCAAATAGCCACCGCCTGCTCTGTCTCCTGCATCCAGCTCTCTGAGATCCTTAACTACCTTTCACTCAGATCATAATTATGTTTTCCTGGGTGTTTTTGGTGCTCAGAAAGGCTTTCTACAGCCAAAACATTCTAAAAGCATTCTGTTCTTTTGTTATTTTTCTCCATTTAAAATGTTGCTTCTCTAGGCTATTAGATATACTTCGTTGGTATGCAGAAAAAAAGAAAGTAAAAACAACAGAAAAGGAATTTTTCTGTTTTTTTTTCTTAATAAAAAAAGCAATTTCCTTTTCAAAAAAATTGTTTCTTCATTAACTTATTTATTGACTTTAAATGGATCACAGCACCGCTCCTTTCCTCCAGGTCCTCTGAAGTGGAAACTTCTAGTTTCTTTGGAAAGTTAGTTATGTCAAGTGATGGTTTGCTGGGGCACACAGGTAAAGGGATGTCTTGCTAAAGCAGACAGAGGTAGAAGGGTATTTGGATTACAGCAAACCCGTGAAGGAGCTTCGGCGATGAGGAAGTATAACTATGACCCCACAGACAGTGGGAGACAGCACTGAGCCTTGGTTTGGTTTGTTCTACTTCACTCTTCTTTGCTAACTACACCCATGTGTTGGTTTACCTTACATAGCATTGTTGATTAACACTGTGGTGATGCCAGAGAGAAACTTGCCAAAGAACTGCCCGTGGGTTCCTGAGGCAGCTTGCAGTTTCTGCAACCTCACCTCAGGCCAATCGGCAAGCCTGGCAGCTCTCTCAGTTTTGAACTACAGCTGCTGGCTTGTGCCTGGTGTCTGCCTGCAGAAAGCACTGGACTGTAACTGCTGGCTTGTGTGCGGTGTCTGCCTGCCCAGAGGACTGATAGGAAGCTGCCGAGTCCTGTTTGGTGTTTGCTATAGGACTGAACTGCTGACAAAGGAGATCTGAGAACTCACTCCCAAAGAACTACTGCTGAACAGTTCACTTCCCCCAGATCCTAATAACTTTTCTCTTCCACTAACTCAAATGGGCTAGAGGAGAGGTTGAATGTTTATTAGAAGTAGGTTGCAAAAAGTTATACCTACAGTTCCCCTTTAACATGACCCTTCCCCCACTCCCTCCCCTTCTCCTCTGAGAAGGGAGAGGTCCCCCTGGGTATCACCCCACCCCAGCACATCAAGTCACTGTAGGACTAGGAGCATCCTCTCCCATTGAGGCCAGACAAAACTAAGTCTCTTCTCATATTTTCACACACACTAGATTACCATTTACCTCTCCAGAGCCGGTTTATACATTATCTCCTCCTTTTCCTTCTCCTCCCCTTCTCCTCCCCTCCCTTCTCCTCCTCTTCTCTATTTCTATTATGGGAATACAGTTTTCTTTCCACAATTCTCTCGGCTACTTTTGTATAGCTTCTATCATCTCATTGCTGATGTTTGGATGTTTGCTGTTGGATGTTTCAGATCTTTGCACTCACGTGATGTTCTCCTGTGATTTCTGTGTGTACTTTGCCAATTAAACCTGTTAGCTTCAGTGGGGGCTTGAAATGTTCCAGGAAAAATCTGAGACAGATGCAGTAGTTTAAATATGTGGCTCATTGAGTGGAAATCAAGGAGAAGCTGGTTCCCAGAAGGATGTCAGAGAACTAGACAGAGGGTCAGGGTGAGGGGACAGAGACAATAAACAATAGAAGACAACCAAACTGAAACCACAAGGCTAGATATATAAGACTTAGGCCATAGAAAATGTACTATGTCTGCAAATGAAATCCACTCCTAGTTAATTCTCTCTCTGTTCCAACCAATGCCCCGATGAGCCAGGGTACAATTTTTGGAAGTATGGCAGGAACAGGATGATAATTATGAGAATGGGCTTGATGCATGTTCATTAGGCTCTCCAAATTATGAACTATTGACCTTGGTCCTAATCATCAAGACTGATTATATCTGAGGAAACAGCAAATCTCGTGTTCTATCATGTGATGAGTATGTCCGTACCATTATCTCACTGAGAAATAGCCTACAAAATAGTGGATTTTAAACAGCAACATAGAGAGGACTCGAAATAGCTGTGTAAGTAAGTTGAGGTAAATTGGTTTAAGAAGTCGGGTGATTTTAATTTATTTTTAAGATTTGTTTTTACTTTTGTGTGTATGAGTGTTTGCATGCATGTATGTATGCGCACCATGTGCACGCAGTGCCTGTGGGGGCCAAAAGAGGGCGCTGGATCCCCTGAAGCTGGAGTTAGAGGGTTGTGAACCATTTCTCTAGCGCCTAACAGATGATTTTAAAACGAGGCTCTGAAGTTTGGTTAGGCTGCTCAGGGCCTGGGCAGGCAACGTCACAAACTATGAGGCTTCAGTCCAGCAAATTAGCTATGATGGCTTCTTTATCAGACTCACCTTTTCCTCTTAGGAGGATGGTTCTGCACTTTGGACCAAGACCTATTGGCATATGTGCATGTCCCCCAACACGAGCTGAAATGTCCAGTAGTGTTGAGAGGTTTAGTAAAGGTCACCAATCCTCCATGATTTTATATCTTTCTAGTTTTTAAAAAATATATTTTTCTTGGCTTTTTCTAGAGACTCCTGCATCTGCTTTTGCCCCAGAAAGCCCTGAAGTACTGCCCTCCTGAGAAGCCATTTGTAGCATGGTCCTCCTCCCTCCCGGGAAGCCCCTCCCTCCAGAGAAGCCCCTCCCTTCCAGGGAGCCCCTCCTTCCCGGGAAGCCCCTCCCTCCCTCCTGGGAAGCTGTTTGCAGCTGTCTGAACTGTCACAAAGCTCTTTTCCTTGTTTCCTCTCTGTTGTCTCATCACAGGGTTTGGTCCACTTCCTGACCTGCTTTTTGCCCTCCATCATGGGTTCCAGCTGTGCACGCCTGGATTTTTTGGTCTTTTTGTTATCTCCTAGGGACTTTAAAAGCCACAGTGGGCTGCTTTGGGGTACAGCTTTTGCTTCCATGTCATTTGGTTTTATGGTTCTAAAACCCTCAGATTACCTTCTCTTTTTTATCTGCACACAAACATATAGCAAGTTTATCCTCTTGAGTGTTTTCCTGTGTTCTGTAGCTCCTCAAGTGAAGTATTTGCTCTTTCTTCCACTTCCAACCTTCCACAGAAGACTGTATTCTGTGGATAATATTTTCTTGCCTCCTGTAGAGTCTCATTAATGTCTTGCAATGTGACCTGGCTTCACTCCACCACAACTGATTAAATCTGTCCCCAAAGTCACCAAATGAGCTAACCTCTAAATCAGCCACCCTTTCTCAACAAGTGTGATCATGATTTTGTTTGTTGTTAGTTTGCTTTTGTTTTGTTTTGGTTTGGTTCCGGTTTTTCTCATTGCTGTCCCCTAAGCTAGAAACCCCTTCATCCTGAGATTCCTGGTCCTTTCCTGTGTTTTATTTATTTACTTAATGTTTCACATCTGTCTAAGTCAGGATCTCTATTGCCACGATAAATCACCAGGCTGGGAAGAGACTTGAAGAAAACTGTTGATTTCAGCTTACAACCCTCAGGTCACATCTCTGAGGGAAGTCAAGGCAGTCACTCAAGCAGGGCAGGAACCTGGAGGCAGGAGCTGATGCAGAGGCCATGGAGGGGTGCTGCTTACTGGCTTGCTCCCCATGGCTTGCTCAGCCTGCTTTCTTATAGAACCCAGGACCACTCTCCCACCATGATACCTACAGCGGGTTGGGGGCCTCTCACATCAACCATTAATCAAGAAAATGACCACAGGCTTGACCACAGGCCAATGTGATAGAGGCATTTTCTCAATTGAGAGTCTCTCTTCCTAGGTGACTTTCACGTGTTTTCAAGTTGACAGAAAAAGACAAAATGACAGAGCTCGCTGTCTCTCATTCCCTCCCCCTCCGGGATAGAGAGATGCAGCAGCATTTAGCGCCGCCGTGCTTTAATTGTTTCTCTCTTACTACACTCACCTTATCCTACATCTTGGAGTCGAAATTTCTTGTCCAGATCGCCAGTCTGCATCTTCAGCTTTGGTTGCACATCTCCGTGGGTATCTTTGAAAAACACTGATACTTCACCACATGGACCCTACTTTATGTTCTTAATGCATAGTTATGGGTCTATCTTTCTTGTCTTCAATTAATCAGTCCTTACTCTTCTGTCCTCTGCAGACCCCCATATTCAGGCGACACCCTGCTGTCTCTTCCTTCTTCATTGTATTTTCACCATGCATGCACTTGGCTCTTCTAGTTCCTAATCCACATTACTATAGCTTCTATCCAAGTGACCCTTTAGATCCCGGTATCTTTTTCAGCTAACGCCAAATTAATCAGCTGACTGCTTAACATTGTTTCTGGATTAAACTAAGTCGAGGCAACAAGCTCAGTCGGGACAATCTCTCTCCTATTTCTCGCTGTCATTTACTGACCCCTAAGAAATCAAACTGTTTATTTTAAACTTGATCCTGGTTCTCGGGAGCCGCATCACCTTTGAGAGCGGGATGTGTCCCCTGACATCGCCAAGCTCCTCCCAGCTGGAGGACTTACCACCGTGGGCTCCATCAGCTGGCTGCTGTGGGTAGAATGCAGTTCCACAGAGGGTGAAGGTCCGTGACAGGTGGTCTGTGATCTTGTGGGGATGGCATTGTGCTTGTGTACACTAGAATCAAGAGGAGCCCTCTGTTCCCTTGGTGGTTCTGCTGGCGCACTCGGGAGAGCAGGTATGGCGGTAAAGAGAGCTGAGGAACGGGTCTTCTGCCAACAAAAGAAACCCAACTGAGCCAAATTGAAGTGTAAAGACAGGTTCGCTGGGGTACCGTTCAGGCGGGCTCACCAGTCTCACAGGAGGAGGGCTTTTTAAAGGGGAGCACGGGGCGGCACTGACGTAGAGCCTGGTGTGGCTCTGGCATAGAGCCTTATTTGCTGTGTTTTGGAGCCCTATAGGGTAGTCAGTCGTATGTCCAGCAGTCACTTTGGAATCTGGAATGCGGAGCTGGCTTTATCCAGGGTTTTGGGTGGGCTTTTGCAAATGTGGGCTCCTGATCAGAAGAGAAGGGTGGGGGCCTTTTGGTGCAGGCCATCTTGCCTTTGTCCCAAAACCTCCCACCTAACAGACGATGGAGAAAAGGATCAGATTGTCAACCACATTTTGATTTCTTCTAGTTTCACGTGTGTTCTGTGCAATGTGCATGAAGCTACTCTTGGGCAATCATTCTCCATCGCGCCTGCCTCCACCTTCTCCTCAGAGGCAGGGCTTCTTAGTAAAGCCCAACGCTCCAAGATATGCGTCATCTTGCTAGCCAGCTTGCTCTGGGGATCCTACCCCCGGTTTCAGGGGCTAGAATTCCAGGCAGGCCAGCACGCCCACTAGGCGTGTCTGTAGGGTTTGGGGGATCCAAACTCAGATCCTGGCACTTCTGAAGCAAGCAATCTAACCACTGAGTCCTCTTCCGACCCCTGCTGACCTCTGTTTGTTGAAAATAATCTCATCACTGTGAACAAAATCAATAAACAAGATTTACAGTGTTCCCTTTTTTTTCCTTTTTGCTGAGATTATAACGTTTTCTTCATGGTCAAAGAAGAGCAACAGTTTCTCACAGTGTTGAAAATTTTAAGGCATTTGAAGCCTATGCATTTGCAAAGCAAAACTAAACAACAACACAAAAAACGAACAAAAAACCTTCAGCCGAAATAAAGTGTGAACATGTCTTCAAGGCTGCATTCTTGTCTTCTACAGGGAGCTGGGGAAGGACGGGAAGAGGGGAGCTGGGGGACAAGACGGACACTTTACCCTGGGGCTCCGGTAAGCGAGAAGAAGCGAGAAGGAGCACGGGAGTCTTTCCTCATACGTCGAGAGTCCAGAGTTCAATTACCACAGCAGAACCTGGGTAAAGACAAAGGTCAGGAAAGCAGGGGCTGCAGAGATGACACAGCCAGCAGTCAAAGCCCTGTTGCTCTTGCAGAGGACTCAGGCTCAGTTCTCGGCACCCATGTGGCTCACAGCCCAGCTGTGACTCTAGCTTCCTGGGGTTTGATGGCCTCCTCTGGCCTCTGTGGGTCCTGGACACCCAGGTGCTCAGACACCCACGCAGGCAAACACACATATACAATAAAAATAAATCTGAAAAGAAATCCTTAAAAGAAAGTTCTGGAAATCAATTACCAGGGAATCCCGTTTGTTGGGTTGAATTGACTGCGATCTAGGAGCCCTGCTATCAAGTTCGGTAGACTCAGAGCACATCTGATACAGTCATATACCACATGCCCCCTTTGCAGATAAATATCAGATTTAATCACCCTTTATCACTGCTATATGGGAAATTCCCTTTTCTTTTTTGTATTGTTGGTCAACTTTTTAAAAATAATACATAGAATCTATTTAGCACACTTAACAGTAAGGCTAAGTAGATCCCCAGCCTCAATAGTTTCCTTTTTAAAAAAAAAATGCATTTTTACTTTATATGCATTGGTTTTGTGATGTTTACATGTATGGATGTCTGTGAAGGTGTTAGATCTTGGAGTTATAGACAGTTGGGAGCTTCCATGTAGGTGCTGGGAATTGAACCTGTGTCCTTAGACTGGGTCTAAGACAGTAGAATAGTCACTGCTCTTAACCACTGAGCCACCTCCATAGCCCTCCCAAGTGTTTCCTTGAGTCCCTTGAGGCTGCATGCAGACGCGTGTGCTGGGTAACCCTCCGGTGAGACGGTGGCCGTGAAGCTTCGAGAAGTGATTTTTTTTTTTTAAATTGCTCATTGTTGTTTTTTTCATTTATTGAGATATCTAAATGACACACTGAACAGAACCGAGGTGTCTTTGCCCCCACCTGGTGACTTCATCTCACTAATGGTGATAATGTGTGCGTGATGGAGTTGAGACTATTTCATTAAGCACATTAAGTTCGCTGTGCTGACACTGTAGCATCTCCAGCTGCAACACTTGCAGCTGTATTGACTTTGAATTTGTGTGGAATTCCGAGGACGGTGGATGACGTCACTCTCACAGTGCCTGTTCTGGAAGGATGTTGTTACTCATTCCTCTGTGGGCGGGTGGCAGAGGCTGAGCTGTGCCTCATTGAATAGGACGGCAGGAGCCTTCGTCTTCCTGGGCTTCCCTTAGGGACTCATCTCAGTGCACATTTGTCCTTTGAGCTTTGGGATGCTTCCCAATGAATGGGACAAAGTCCGTGTGTGTGTGTGTGTGTGTGTGTGTGTGTGTGTGTAAAAATGGATTCTGTAGCTTGAAGCTTCTGTTCAAAGGGCTTTGAGAGAACTGAGGAAAATATTCTGGTTCTTATTCATTCTAGCAGTGAGAATTTGTGGGCTAACTTTCCCTCCAGAGTGGTGTGTGTGGTGGGGGGAGGCAGAAGTCTCCCACCCAGCATTCCTGCCCAGAGTCCCCACTTGCTCAGCTAGGGCTGGAAGTCAAAATGTGGATATCCATGATGGCAAAGGGTAATAAATGGGATATGGTGCTGTGGGAGTTGAAATCGGAATGGTTTGGAGTCTTTCTTTCTTTCAGAAAACAACTCAAGCTACCACCTCACCAGAGAATTCAGAGGGATCTAATTAGGGAGCACTGCTGATGTAAAGGGTTAAAGGATAACAGGGGGAGGGAAGAGAAGGGGTTGGAAAGGAGAAACAGAAGCCTCACACAACCCATCAATCTTAGACCCACTGTGTTCTTGAAGGCTCGCAGGTTAGGGTCTGATGGGATGGGGGACTCTCTCACCAGCAGAAAACTGCCAAAGTTGCAAGGTGAATTCCCCACCCCGCCTTCCACTGTGTTCAGACAGGGGCCAAGCTCTCCCGGGATGTCATCTGTCTACCTTGAGTAGAAAGCTTAGAATGGGAGAAAGGGGAAAGCAGGTGTCCGCCCCCACACACACCCGAAGCGCCAAACTCGCACAAAGTTGGGCAGTGGTTTCTGTTCTCCAGAACACCAGTCCCAGGAAAGCAAAGGGAGTGGCTGCGGGGAGTGGGCGATGCGGGAACATCCCAGGATGAAGGACACTGGATTGGGGATGTGGGATGTGGGATACCTTGCTCCCTGAGCTGGCTGCAGCCGGCGCTTGTTCTCCGACGTTCCTAGGACGCCGGCAGGCCGGCGGTGCTCTCTCTGGGCACCCTGGCTGTCTGAGCCCCTGGTCCACCCCCGTGCCTGGCCGGAGTGGGGGGCGGCGCCTGCTCTGGATAATCATTGCTCGTGGGGCGGCGGGAGCGGGGGTGGGCACCTCGGGGGGAGGGCGGCGGGGCGCGGGCATATAGGGGCGCTGCGCGGTGCCCTCCTGGCTCCCGCAGCATGCCAGCCCGCGCCCCTCCTCGCCGCCTGCCGCGGCTGGTGCTGCTCCGTTTGCTGTCGCTGCATCTGCTGCTGCTCGCCCTGCGCGCCCTCTGCCTGAGCGCTGAGCCCGGTCAGGGAGCGCAGACCTGGGCTCGCTTCGCGCGCCCTCCTGCTCCAGAGGCCGCTGGCCTCCTCCACGACACCTTCCCCGACGGTTTCCTCTGGGCGGTAGGCAGCGCCGCCTACCAGACCGAGGGCGGCTGGCGACAGCACGGCAAAGGCGCGTCCATCTGGGACACTTTCACCCATCACTCTTTGGCCACCCAGGGCGACTCCCCGATCATCGTGACACCGTCGGGTGCCCCGTCGTCTCCCCTGCCCTCCACTGGAGATGTGGCCAGCGACAGTTACAACAACGTCTACCGCGACACAGAGGGGCTGCGCGAACTGGGGGTCACCCACTACCGCTTTTCCATATCGTGGGCGCGGGTGCTCCCCAATGGCACCGCGGGTACCCCCAACCGCGAGGGGCTGCGCTACTACCGGCGGCTGCTGGAGCGGCTGCGGGAGCTGGGCGTGCAGCCGGTGGTCACCCTGTACCATTGGGACCTGCCACAGCGCCTGCAGGACGCCTATGGCGGCTGGGCCAATCGCGCCCTGGCCGACCATTTCAGGGATTATGCAGAGCTCTGCTTCCGCCACTTCGGTGGCCAGGTCAAGTACTGGATCACCATTGACAACCCCTACGTGGTGGCCTGGCACGGGTACGTCACCGGGCGCCTGGCCCCAGGCGTGCGGGGTAGCTCCAGGCTCGGGTACCTGGTTGCCCACAACCTACTTTTGGTGAGTTCGAGGGGCCAGGCAGGGGGCCACCTTGGGGGGGGACAGAGGGTCTCGGAAGTGCCAGAGCCACTTCCAGAAATCCTCACTTGAACCTATTGCGAGGCCACACAGGTATTAGATACACTTTGCAGGCGGTGACCTCCTCCCACCCCCCCACCCCCCACCCCCGGCCCCCAGCAGCTCTGGGGCTCTCTTCTAGAAGTGGAGTTAGAAACTGAATGGAAATCCTGTGGCGTGCACTTTAGGGCCCCTAGAAAAGGACACGGGACTTTTTCTCCATTGAGGAAACTAGCAAGCTTTTTCCCCCCAGGTGTTGTGACATCGAAGTTCCTAGAGGTGATGGCCTGAATATTTGTTAGAATTAGTTGCAGGATCAGAATAAAGGGGGTGAGCTAAAGCAACACCTGCGTTCCCAAGCTGCAGTCCAGCACCACCCTGCAGGAGCTTTGTGTTAATTCAATAAAACCCTTCTTGCTGGTGACACAGGTTATCTAATTCTTGAACTGTTTGGGCTTAAGCTGTGTTTAGAGCTTCCTTCTGGAGCAGGGCAGGATAGGAACTTCCTTGCCTCTATCACCAGTAATTGCCATAGGTCTGAAGACCCTCCCCCCCCCACACACACACACATATAACCACAGGACCGTCTACAGGGGGATGCCTCTTATGGCTCTTCCAATATCTGTGTTTCCACAAGGCCATGACTAGTTGAATGAAGTGAGTGATCAAATGCAGCTAGTGGTTCTGAACATCTTGAAGATGAAGGATACTTCTAAACGCGTTCTAATCAGACGGGCACTTTAACATGCTAAGCTGCGGAGCCAGGCCTGTTCTAAAACACTTTTAATTAACCATAGACAGTGGAGGCAGAACAGTGCTGGCCTATTGAGTCGACTCCATGCTCCGAGTAGTGCATGACACTGGCTAAATGACATTGTCAGCTTCACAAAACCTGGGTTTATTTGTGGTCATGGTTTCATGTCGGTGTATATTTTTATATACTGTTACTCTTAGAGTAGTGACTCCTAAGTGTGGTTAATCTGTTCATCTTTTAAAGAAACCAACAATCCCTGGATCAAATCAACTCAGAGGAAGGACTGGTAATAGAAAAACATTAGGTGGGTGGGGGCGCAGGTTGGTAAATGAACCATCTTTTGAAGAAAAGACAAATTATCATTTCCTGCCAGAGACAGGTTAGGGACAAGAATCACCCCTTGAAATTTAAATGATGCAGATTCTAGCATCTGGAGTATATATAATAAACTCGATGACTGTGAAAGTGAGGGGTTGTTAATTTGGTGACCAATGATGGCGATCAACATGAAGGGCTGTGTGAACTCTCTGCCACTCCCTGGCAGTCATGCCTTTAACTTTGCCGTTGTATTTCTGGGGAATTACACAAAAATGTTGCCAAACACTAACTGTCCTTTGTAGAAAGGACTTTGTAGCCATGAGACATTAGCAACTGGCAGGCCCGTGGCTTATTTTTGCTGATGTTGCGCTTGAAACCCGAGTTACTGTAAAATATTAATTTTGCCTTTTAATTCTTCTGGGTTTAAAAATTTAGCCAGCCCATTATATTATTTAGAAATGAGGCATCACAAATGAATGTCACTGCATAAGATCCTTTCATTTTGCTTTGGGGGCTGTTTTGTTTGTTTGTTTGTTTGTTTGTTTTGGTGTTTGTGTGATGGAGGTGAGGAGTCCTTACTTTATCTGAAAAAGTCAAGATGTGCAGATTTTGGTAATGGGAGCTTTTGGTTTCGATACTGGTGGTTTTGGGAAGAGAGCCCTTGGCGTATTAGTTTGTATCCCAGAGTGGAATGCTGGGAGCCAACACCTTGCCCCTGCTCTCACACTGATCTACAGGTGTGCTTTGGAGACTTGGGTGGGGCATGGACTCTCCACCTCATAGGAATCCCACAATCCTTTTCTGATGACTCGGGGGAGTCTGAGCATGGGCAAACTTCCTGCATGTTTGGAGGCCCTGCTAGCTGTGGAGGTCTCTGTAAATGCTTCTCAGCTTTCTGGTGCTAACTTGAACCTTGACCATGGTGCAATGTGGAGTGGGGTTGGGATGAAGGATGCCACCATTACCTTCCTTGCAGAGTATGGATGGAGCTGGTTTGCTCCTTTGGGTTCTTATCTGGATTTTCTTCTTCCACTGGCTGACTGTCAGATGTCTCCGTTTCCATGACTCTTGACATGAAGTTTTGACAACTCCCCATCCCACAGTCTGTAGCTGGGGGATCCAACCTTAGGATGCCTCTGAGATTCCCCTCAGCACATAGATTCCTGAGAGGTCCAGAATCAAGGCAAAGACACAGTTGGTTCTGCCTCTCTTCACTCAGAGGGGCCATCTTGCAGGGCTTGGTATCAAAGCTCACCTGTGACTGCTCTACCATGTCCCGTCCCGTTTCAAAGCTGTTGCTCCCACTCTCTTGACTCAATCCCTCAGCTCGGTTGTGAGAGTGTCACTGTCTCAGGGGTTCTGTCACTGTGACGAACACCACAGTCAACAGCAACTTGGGGGAGGAAAGGCTTTATTTCATGTTACATCTTGTAACCCATCATCCAGGGAAGTCAGGGCAGGACCCTAGAGAGAGGAACTGGCGCAGAGACCATGGAGAGGCGCTACTTATGGGCCTTGCTCTGTGTGGCTTGCTCAGCTTGCTTTCTGACAACACCCAGGACCATATCTGCCCAGGGAGAGCACTAACCATCTTGGGCCGGGCCCTCCAATCTCAACCACTAATTACGAAAATGCTCCACAGACTTGCCTACAGACTGATCTTAAGAGGCATTTTCTCAATGAGGGCTTCCTCCTCTTAGATGGCGCTAGCTTGGGTCAAGTAGGCAGCACACCCACTCTCCCCTGGACATTCCTTTGGTCTCCGGTATGCCTTCTTCATTGTACCTAGAAAGGGTGGAATATCTAGAGCTCTGTCTCGTGGCCTCCCACTGGGAAGGCGGCCATATGAATCTTAACACCCCACACCCCACCTCCCCTGTGGAATCCCAAGCAGCCAAATTTAGTGTCCAGCCAGGATTTCTCTGAGCACGTAACTCTGATAGCCTTGTCCACTTAGCCAGCGAGGGAGGTCACGAGTATCATGCTCAAGACCAAACTCCCATCCTTCCATCCACATTGTGGCACTTAGCTCTTCCAGTTGGTCAAGCCCCAAGTCTAACTCTTCCCTTCTCCCTCCCCCTCCCTCCCTCCCCATCCTTCCCCTTCCTTTCTCTCTCCTTTTCTCCCTCTCTTCTTTCCTTTCTTTCCTCCTTGTGTCTCACCTGGCATTGGACTCAGGGCCTTGAGTTTGTTAGGCAAGCATTGTACCACTAAGCTAGATCTATGTATCTATGATATGATGGGTAGGACGTGGTGGCACACGCCTGTAATCCCAGCACTTGGGAGGCAGAGGCAAGCGGATTTCTGAGTTCAAGGCCAGCCTGGTCTACAGAGTGAGTTCCAGGACAGCCAGGGCTACACAGAGAAACCCTGACTAAAAACAAAAAAACAAAAAAAACCCCAAAAACAAACAAACAAACAAACAAAACAAAGCTATGATGTTCTATCAGAACAAAGATCAGACTACACTTGTCTTTTTTGTTTTGTTTTGTTTTGTTTCATTTGCCTCAGTAATGCCCTGGTTTAATCCCGTGCTCCCTGCCGTGTGGTCTGATGGATGTATTCTGAAGGAGCACCATCCTGTGTGAACAACACAAATTCCAGCTTGTTAGAATCCCACCTATTCCCTAAGCACCCATTTCACACTCCTTTGGCCTTCCTCTGGAACATCATCCCTCCATCCATGGAATTCCACGGTACTCTTATCACAGTATCACACTCTTTATGCTTAATCCACCTCTCTCTCTCTCTCTCTCTCTCTCTCTCTCTCTCTCTCTCTCGGTCTCTCTTCACTAGCTGGGCAATTTCTTAAGCAAGAAACCCTTACTCTCTAAAATTTCAACCTAGGCCTGGAGAAATGGCTCTGTAGGCAAGAGTGCTCTATGATCTTGCGGAGGACCAGGGTTCAGTTCCCAGCACCCACAGGGAAGCTCACAATGGCCTGTAACTCCAGGGTCAGGTGATCTGAAGCCTTCTCATGTCCTTTGTGGGCTCCTGCCCACATGATACACACATGATACACACAGACTCAGTAGGCTCACACATACATGAAAAAAAAAACTTAGAAAGAAAAAAGCTAATTTGCTCCTGGTGGGTGTGGGGGATGAGGGTGGGGGCCGCTAGCTACTCGGTGGCCTGGCTTTGCCATGATGTCTTTACTCTCAGCGCAGCTGTTCCTTGTGTCCATGTGTCTGTCTACCCAGCCATCTTCTGGTGGGATGGCGGATACCAAGGATAATCACAAACTACACTGAGTGTCATAGACAATATGGCACACAAGGTCAACTGATAAGGGTGTTTGCTGTCCGGCTCTGTCATAACCAGCTACAGGTAGAGGCTGTCGAAAGTCACTCGACCGCATCATGAGGAGGTTCTCAGAATGAGGTGAAGCATGTGTTCATCGGAGTGAATACTGGAGACAGCTTTGTCTCCTGGTTGCATTTCTATCCCCCAAGCAATTAATGGGCATGTGTTCAAATGATACATTGTGTGTGCTCTTAAGCCACATGTCAGGAGCCTCCTTCTTATTGAAACGCTTTTGGAAGCATCCATTGGGTTAGAGGTTTATATATTTTATAGAACATGGCTGAATTTGGGTGTGCATTTCATGAGAAACGGTAGGCTGCCCCCTCAAGGCACCTGACTGGTTTCTCTGTGCACTGAACACAATGTTCTCTGGAGGGTAAAGTCGAGTCCGAGAAAAAGAATTAGGGAAATAATTTTTAAATCATAGCAATTGTCTTGAAATGTCAATTGCAGGGCAGGGCTGGGGAGACGTCTTAATGGTTGAGAACAGGCACTGCTCTTGCAGAGGATCAATCTGAGTTCGGTTCTCTGCACCTACACTGGGTGACTCATGGTCACTTATAACTCCAGCTCCAGAGGGTTCTGATGCCTCCCACCTCCTTGGGTCCCAGCAATGAGCCTCCCACATCCAGACAGACATAATTAAAAAGTAGCAAGAGCAGATCTTTAAAATGTCAATCGCTTTGAGGTAAAGAAAAAGAAGAAATGTGAACTGCTGAGTACTCGAATAATGTCAGTGTCCCTTTCCTGAGTGCAGCGAGCTTGCACAGCTCTGTCAGATGAGTTGTAGCCGTGGCTTCTATGCACTCAAGACAGGAGTTGATTCACTGTTTTAAAAATCTCCATTGTTTCGTACCACAGTTTGTCACAATTAATTGTGTGGGGAAGGTGCTTTATTTCCCTGAATGCTGCTTTTGGAGCCTTTGGGTGAGGGGTGAGAACAGAGGCGTGCCTGCTGGGAGGGGGCGGGGCAGAGAGTGGGAGCAACAGTGCCCAGTGCCATTGGGTGCCTCAAGATGGGGCATTGTGTGCGGGAAAGCCCAGGAGTTATAACACACATTGAAAGCGGCCACACCCACACAGTGTGCCTTTTACATGCTCCTGTGCTGTGTCGGGTGCTATGGGTACAAAATTAGTTATTGCTGTGTCTTGGGATATATTTTTACTCACCTTTTAAAGACTTAACACTGTGGCCACGATTCGTGGGTTGGAACCGTCAGACAGACAGACAGACAGACAGACAGACAGACAGGATCCTTCTCACACTTGTGACTCTTTGGAGTAACAATCTGTATGTACTATTTGTAATTTTTTTTCTAGATTTGTTTTATTGTATGTGTATGAGTGCTTTGCCTGCATGTATGTGATCCCATGTATGTAAGCCCTGGAACACGAGTCCAGGGAACATGTGAACTACCATGTAGGTGTGAGGCATTGAATTGGGTCCTCTGTAAGAACAGCAAGTTCTCTTCACTGTGAGGCATCTCCCTTCACTTCTTCACTTGGAACTTAAAACAGTTTTTTTTTTTTTTAAATGAAGTCTTTTTGGAGACTATTTTTAATAGAATTTTGCCAAAGGCTTCCTTAGATCTTTAAAACAATCCATTTTCGTGAGCGTCTTGCTGGTTCTAGTGTAACCTTCGGAAGACACACTGAAGTTTATGACAGACAATGTGAGGTAAGGGCCGCAGAGACATTCCTGTTTAGTGAAATGTGTGGCGAGAGTCTGAGTAGAACGATGTGAGATTGTCATCCATGAGGCAGCTTGACCGTGGCCTAACACATGTTCTGAGCTGAAAGCAGTGAGGGACATAGACCTTAAATGTAGTGATTCTGTAATACGTATTTCAATGTCAACAAGTAGTGAATAAATTGAATGGTAGAGTAGGGAAGTGTCTTAGTCAGGGTTTTACTGCTGTGAACAGACACCGTGACCAAGGCAACTCTTATAAAGGATATTTTATTGGGGCTGGCTTACAAGTTTAGAGGTTCAGTCCATTATCATCAAGGCAGGAGCATGGCAGCATCCAGGCAGGCATGGTTCAGGAGAAACTGAGAGTTCTACATCTTCATCTGAAGGCTGCTAGCAGAATACTGGCTTCCAGGCAGCTAGGATGAGGGTCTTAAAGCCCACACCCACAGTGACACACCTACTCCAACAGGGCCACACCTCCAAATAGTGCCACTCCCTGGGCCAAGCATTTACAAATCATCACAGGAAGGGTCTGGGAAATCCACATCAAATTTCCTCCTAGGATAAAGCCCTCATCCTCTAACTTCTGCATCTCTGCTCCTCTCAAGTTGTTGCTGGGTTTCATCTTCTGTTTTGAACTGACACCTGGTTGTCTCTGTTGTGTGGGACCGCTGCTATGGGGTGAATGCTTGTCTCCCTCTAAAGCTCAGGTTGAGAATTAATTGCTGTTGTAGGTGAAGTCTTGGGGGAGGGATGCTGTTAGGTTGTGAACCGTTAGTGCTGCTACTGGTGGGATGGGTGAGGGGTCCTAAGATGGGTTCTGTTGCTTGGCTTCTGCCAGCTGTCTTTCCTGAGGACACTATCCTGCCATGTGGTGCCCTCTTTCCAGTGATGCAATGGGAAGGCTCTGGCCAGCCTCTTGATCTTGGACTTAGCCTTTTGAACTGTGAGATGAACTTCTCTTTAAAAATTACCTAGATCATGATATTGTTGTAGCAGCAGAAAACGGACAGAGACAACAGTTTTTAAAAACATTTAAAAAATCCAGTGTGTACTTCGCATTTCCCACTCGGGCTAAAAAGTCTGCCGGGCGGGACTCTGGCACTTAGGGACTTCTCCAGAGTTCACAGTACAGCAGGAAAGTGTAGGGCTGAGATTCCAAGACCACAGATGTAAACACTGAATGGGCCTCTTGATCATCTGACCCTTGAACATATGAGGGAAGAAAAAGAGACAGGAAAGTAGACAGAAAAGACGTCTGGCGTTGTTTGACTCCACCTTTACCCCATGGTGCTTTCTGAGCAGAGGTGATGATGAATGTAGGAGACAGGGCACGTGGTCAGCACAGGCTCCAGGAGAGAACTCAGACTCCTGCAGCACTGTGGATTTACAACGCCTTCTGGAGGTTTGGAACTCCTTTTGTAGGACGGTTGTAGGTCCTTCTGTAGGACGGTTGTAGGTCCTTCTGTAGGGTGGTTGCTGGTCCTATTGTAGGATGGTTGTAATTCCTTCTGTAGGGTGGTTGTAGTTCCTTCTGTAGGGTGGTTGTAGGTCCTTCTGTAGGGTGGTTGTAGGTCCTTCTGTAGGGTGGTTGTAGGTCCTTCTGTAGGGTGGTTGTAGGTCCTTCTGTAGGGTGGTTGTAGGTCCTTCTGTAGGATAGTTGTAGGTCCTTCTGTAGGGTGGTTGCAGGTCCTTCTATAGAGTTATAGCTCCTTCTGTAGAGTTGCAGGTCCTTCTGTAGAGTTGTAACTCCTTCTGAAGGGTGCTGCCTCTACTGCCTCAGTGGGCTAGGGACACTCTACCTGGTCCCTTGGTTCCACTTCTCTCTGGATCCCTACCACAGACATTCTACCTTTAACTATTCCCGATTTACTGTCCCAAGTTCTCCCATAATGGTGTGTATTTTTCTATACACCAGGAGGCAGGGGTAGAAAGGAGGGGCCTTTTAGTCTGTTCTCAGGGTATGCTCTTCCTCAAGGTAAATACCACTCACAGTATGGCTTTCCTATTGTTTGATATGCTTGGGAGATTCCCTGGTCTTCTATTGTATCTAACATGGGATTTATTTTTTTTAAAAGACTTACTTATTTCAATTATATCAGCGCACTATAGCAGTTATCAGTCATACTAAAAGAGAACATCAGATCCCATTACAGATGGTTGTGAGCCACCATGTGGTTGCTGGGAAATGAACTCAGGACCTTTGGAAAAGCGGTCAGTGTTCTTAACCACTGAGCTATCCTACCATCCGCTAACATGAGATCTTGGGGTGCAGTTAAATGGGGGACTTTGTACACCAGGCTTCTTTTTCTTCTGTGGCCCTTCATTCTGGGAGAAGCTAGGTGCAGGGTGGCAGATTTAAAGTGACAGGGTTTGCTTTATGTAGGATGCCACAAAGAGAGTGACAAGGTGAGACTTGTCCTCCCTCACTTACAGATTCATAGAGGAGATGTAACAACAATCAGGTAGTCACACTAGAACACTCTAGGGCCTTAGGAAACAATCCGTGACTGTAAGTAGAGGCAACGAAGGGAGACAAGCCAGTTTTGGAGGACGGGAGGGTAGGGAATACCTAGGGAAACTGATCGGGGAGATCTAAGGTTGCCGGGCCTTCTGTGGAGGCTGCTGTGGACTTTCAGGGCCAGGCAGTGTTGCTGGGTGGGACCTGCAGCAGGGAGACGAACCACAGGCTTGGCGTGGGTACAGCTGGGTCGCCATGATGCTTTCCTGTATGGAAACAGTCCTGTGCTGGACTGGGCTTGCCAGACGCACCAAGTAGGTAGCACACAGCTGAGGCTTGTGACACAGTGCCTGCCAAGCCAAAGGTGACAGTACATTCGAGACTCACTACTTGGAAGCCATGGGTAGGAAAGGACAATAAACCAGAGGAATGAGGCAGGGGGCTCTTCAGGGCTTCTCTCCACACTTGCTGTGCAGAGCAAGCACAGAGCAGGCAGCATTATGTTCCTGTCCTCCAAGACTGCCTCGGGAGTGGTGGCTGTCACCCACGTCAGGCTTGTCTCTAGCCAGTTACAGTCACCAGCTTTCAACTCCCCGTGCGTTACCGTTAAGCCAGATAGCGTCTGTGGTCTCCTGTGGGAGTTTAATCTTTACCTTCACAATCTTATTACATGCCAGCAAGGAGGGAGCTTCCCAAAGATGGAACTTTGAAATAATAGAGATGTAGAAACATTTAGGTCTGCATCCGCATAAGGAATAGTGTCACATGAATTTGGTGGAATATTCCTAACTGGCTGTTGAAATGTTGATACATGATTAGAAACGGCCTACCTGATCCACGATGAGAAGAAAAGAGCGGCCTCTGATACACATTTCTGCATCTCTGCTGTAGAGATGTGTGTGAATAACGACACTGCCCCTTCACAGAGCCCTGACGGGGCTGTTTTCCTGGGAAGTCCACCCGACACGCAGATCCAGAGCAGAGTAGACGTTTCCGTCTGTCCCTTCAGAGGTTGCACTCCCCATCTGTGCTGGGTGAACTGGGTCAACTTGAAACAAACCTATATACCTGGGAAGAGAGATTCTCAGTTGAAGAGTCGTCTCCATCCGATTGGCCTGTGGGCTTGTCTGTGGGGCCTGTTTTATTCTTATTATTGCTAACAGATACGTGAGGGCCCAGCCCACAGCGGGCAGTATCATCCCTATGCAGCTGGACCTAGGCTGAAGAAGAAAGCTATCTGAGTGAGTGAGCTAGGGCTGTTGTAGAAACGTGTAATTGCAACCCAGGGTTTCTACCCCACCTTTGACCATTTAGTTCCCCGATAAAAGACACACACACAACCTTTATACTTACAATCAGCCACAATCAGTACAAAAGCTGGGCAGCTGTCTATCCTCCATGTTATTATGCCTATTTCCCAGCCAATAATCCCATTATATAATTTGCCGTGTTTTGTCTGGGCTGCTCTTAACTCCAATTAGCCAACCCACACGGCGGCCACTATCTCATGACTCACCTAAGGTAGTCTTTTCCCCCTCTACCTTCCTCCCACCGGCTCCTTCTCCTCCAACCCCAAGCCTGGGAACTCTGAACCTGACCGCCCACCTACGTCTCTTCTTCCCAGCTATTGGCTGTCAGTATATTTAATCACCAATCAGAAATAACTTGGTGGCAAAGTCACATAGCCTGGCTTGGGTCTGTTCGGGCTCCCTAGTCTCTGGGGCAACCACGTCTTGAAAGCCTGCAGTTAGCATTACTGTACAGAGCAACACACCAAACCCCAACAAGGGGTGGGGTGGGGTGGGGTGGGGCAGGACGGGGCGGGGCGGGGCGGGGGCGGGGCATAAGCCAGTAAGCTATATTCCTCTTAGGTCTCTGCTTCAGCTCCTGCCTTGAGGCTCCTGACTTGGCTTCTTTTCATAATGGACTGTAACATGTAAGCCACATAAACCCGTTCTTTCCCCGAGTTGTGTTTTGCTGTATTTTATCACAGCGACGACAGGGAAGCACGCCAGAACACCTGCTAACTGAATTTCAACAAGTTGTTGGAAAGGTTTGTTTCTCCATAGCAGGAGGGGTAGGTAGAGAGTGCAGTGTGCCCTGGGGCTGTCGCTGCAGCCCACACTGGAGCATGCCTTCCTGTGTCCAAGGGCTCGTGAGTATCTTCTCATGTGGACCATGGGCTCAGACGTGGGACAGTGTACGTGTGATAGGAGTAAAGTCTTGTGCCCACAGGAACTTTTCCCCTGGAGTTTTTCTCGCTTTAAAGCCAACTTGCCAACTTATGTACCTGTGAGGTGTTGTAGCTTCTATTGCCGTGGTTTATTAATTTTATTTTTAGTTAGTTCTTGGAGAATTTCATACAATTTGCTTTATCATGTTCACTGTTCTTTCAATTCCACCCAGCCACCCTTTCCGTATAGAACCAATGTTGTGTCCTCTTTCTCAAAATTGTTTAAACACACACACACACACACACACACACACAGAGAGAGAGAGAGAGAGAGAGAGAGAGAGAGAGAGAGAGAGAGATTGAGAGAGAGAGAGGTGTCAGGTGCAATGTGTGTTGCCAAATACTCTAGTGTGAACACAGACTTGACTTGTATGTCAGCCTATTAGAGGCCATGCCCACCAGAGGCCACGCCCTTCAGCCACCCAGATGCCCCAGGACTCCCAGGGACTAAACCATTAACCAAGCCAAAATTTTTGGTAGGGGAATGCCTCGTTGGGCATCAGTGGGAGGAGCGGTCCTTGGTCAGGTGAAGGTTCAATAGATGCCCCAACAAAGGGAAATTGAGGTGGGGGGAGGTGAGAGTGGGTTGGGTGGGTGGAGGGGCACAATGTGGAGGCAGAGGGTGGGAGGAGGGGGTTGGGGTCTTTGGGGAGGGGGGAAATTGGGAAAGGTTTTTACCATTGGCAATATAAATGAAGATGCTATTCAATAAAAAAAGGAGAAGGAGAAGAAGGGGAAGGGGAAGGAGAAGGAGGAGGAGGAGGAGGAGGAGGAGGAGGAGGAGAAGGAGAAGGAGAAGGAGAAGGAGAAGGAGAAGGAGAAGAAGAAGAAGAAGAAGAAGAAGAAGAAGAAGAAGAAGAAGAAGAAGAAGAAGAAGAAGAAGAAGCAGAAGAAGCAGCAGCAGCAGCCGGGTGGTGGTGGCGCACGCCTGTAATCCCAGAACTCTGAAAGGCAGAGGCAGGTGGATTTCTGAGTTCGAGGCCAGCCTGGTCTACAGAGTGAGTTCCAGGACAGCCAGGGCTATACAGAGAAACCCTTTCTCGAAACAACCAAATCCAAAAAACCAAAAAAAAAAAAAAAAAAAAAAAAAAAAAAAAAAAGAAAGAAAGAAAAAAGAAAAAGAAAAGAAAAGAACAGAAAAAGAAAGAAAGAAAGAAAACCGACTGTCCGTCTGCTTTCAGCCTGGGGTGGCGACCCACCCCGACCTCTGTTTTCCATGCTGGGGCTTTTTCTGGCTCGGGCTTGCACAGGTCTTGAGCTTGTTGTCCCAACCACTGTGAATTCACATGTGCAACTGCTCTGTTGTGCCAGCAAAGCACAGCTTCATCGTAGCCACTTACCAATCCTTTGATGCGGTATTAAGCTCCCTCTTTGTACACAGTGGCTGTAAACCTAACCACTCTGCAGAACACCTGATGTGGTGTGGCAAAAAAAAATGTCCTCCCAGGGACCCAACAACCTTTTTATAAATTTGTATTTTATTTTTATTCACTTTACATACAGATCACAGCCGCCTCTCTCCTCCCTTCCTAGTCCCACCGTTATAAACACATTCTCCCCACCCCCTATTGCCTCCTTCCCTTTTCCTCAGATAACAGGAGCATCCTTGGGTACCACCACACCCTGGGACATCTAGTGCCAGCAGATCTAGGCACATCCTCTCCCACTGAGGCCTAACCAGGGAATCCAATTAGTGGGGAAGGAGATCTAATGGCAGGAAACAGACTGAGCAGTCCCTTGTCCAGTTGTCAGGGGACCCACATGAAGACCAAGCCGCACATTTGATTCAAATACGTAGGGGATCTAGGTTCACCTCCTTTATGCTCCATGCTTGGTGGCCTAGACTCTGTGAGCCCCCAAATCACAGATTAGTTGGCTGTGTGGGTCTTCTTGTGATGTTCTTGACCTTCCCAACTCAGTCACTTCTATCCCAGACTCTTCCACAAGACTCGCGGGGCTCTGCCTGATATTTGTGCTGTGGGTCTCTGCATCACCTCAATTTATTGCTCAGTGATTTATAGACATGTCCGCTCGGGGCTCAGGCAGCTGGGGGACGTGGGGCAGAGAGTCCTTGGCTTGTCAGCCAGCGGCTTGGCTTGGTGGAGGCCATGACTGGGAGCGCTGAGAGGCCTCCTGCGGGAGATGACCTGCTTCATTGTCCCCATGGCAGATCCCAGTGAAAAGAGGCAGTCCATGGTTTTAAGGCATTTATTGTCATGGTGGAAAGTGGTGATGAGTAAAATCATACCCCATTTTCTCAGGGTGGGCCTGAGATTAAATACCCTTTGCAGGGAGGAGTGTCTGGGAAGGGGAGTTTATTGGCTAAGCCTCTAAGCCTTTAGGTACCTCATTAAAATGGAGATCTGTCTTGAGGCTATGTGACTTGTGGCCATGTTCTCTCCCTGTGGAGGAGCTTGGGGCGTTGCCCTTATGTGACTGACAGCCACAAAATTATGGAGGACTGCATCCTGGTGTCAGGAACCTGGAACCCAGGAGCTTGGCAAATCCATGGCAGGGTCACTGGGGTTTCCAACTTAGCTCAACCAGAAACCAGGCTGCCTTTCACGGTCCTAGAGATTATATCTTTCTGCCTTCTTTCTAAGTTCCTGAAGCATTAGTTATTCTCTATTGCTGTGATAAAATACCGTTACCAAAAACGACTTATGGAAGAAACTTCCAGCACCAGAGGGAGGGAGAGCCACAATGGTGAGGGAGGCATGGAGCGTGAACCGGAAGTGGGGTGACGAACCGGAAGTGGAGCAAAGAACAGGAAGTGGAGCAACGAACCGGAAGTGAGTCTCACTCTCAGGTCGCCCCTAGTGATGTGCTTCCCCCAGCAAGGCTCCGCCTCCTCTAGGTCTTTCCTCAAAGTGCCTCTAACTGGGGATGAAGTGTTCAATCAACCATGAGTCTGGGGAGGACATCTTTCTCACTCAAAGCCATCAGCACATGTGACTTCTGGGTATTTAGCAGTGGTCCCTTGGGTCTCTGTGCTCCAGGGTCTCATCCTGTCCAAACCTACTTCTGTGGCCCTTCTACATGGGCCTGACCTGGAGAGGGCCAGGGATGTGAAGTTTATTTTTGGCGCAAGTGCCCTGTTGTCCGTGAATTCTTTCTTCTCCTGTCTTGTGTTCCAGTTCCTTGGCCAAAGACTCTCAACATCGAATCCCTGTGACACTCATCTAGTGCTGGCCAAGTCTGCCAATGCTTGAAGCTGCTTTGCTGTACAATGATTTTTCTTGATCCTTGCAGCTGTCTCCAGATGTTTTAGACCAGAACTGACACCTAGAAGCACGTGGTACCTGCTGAAGGGAGGCCTCTTCAGATAAGGGAGTTCTGGCTCTCGCTAGGAAACAGTGGACCAGGGTGAATGCCAAGCATTCTAAGGAGTCTCCAGAGACATGTCCCTGGGGCAAATACACTGACGGAGTGGTTTGCTGTCCCAGGTTATCCCAATCAGGACTCTGATCTTGACATGTCAGACCTGTCTTGGCTGAGCATCGAAACATCCCTGGAGGTTTGGGTCTTCGGAACTTTCTGAGGCCCTATGTGTGCTGCTAAGGTGTCTCAACTCTTTCACCAGATGCCAGTGGGAACCTGTGGATTTCACACTCAATTTCAACTGCCCAATAAGGGCGGTTCGTTTCTTCTTGCTCAAAGGCCACAATACAATACAAGAGGAAGCACTGAGCCCAGCTTCTTTCCTTGTAGGCATTAGAATGCCAGAGTTGCTACATTTACAATTCTATGTCCCTCAGCAGGTTGTTTGCCTAGGTTACCCCAGGTGAAAAGATTTATCAGCTGGGTCTGTGCTAGGGGACTATCTCCCTCTCCATATTGCTTGTGCTGTCATTCTTAATATCTTGAAGGTTGGCTCCTCCATAAACCCACTTGCGTTAGATCTGCTTCTTCTGATAAGCCTTCATGTCAAGGCATGGATAAATAAATGTGCCGAGAATTCACCTGGGAAACAATGGTGAATGATAAGGGGGAAGGGGCCAGAGAGTGGGAGCAGCTCATTAGATCATGATGCACACGTGGTGTCTATAAAAGGCGGGAAGGGGACTCGCCGGGAAGGTTCTCAGATGTGCCTGTGGCTCTCAGAAAGATCTGCTACATCCCTGGAAACTCCTGAGCCAACAGTGCTTGTGGGCAGGAGTCCGTGTCTTACTGTAATGTCTATATTATTATAGCAGCTGATGTCACCACTCAAGTGCGTTCCTTAGGAGGTGACATATTTTCATGGCCACCACAAAGATAGCATTGGGCAGTACCATCACAATAAAAATTATTACCAACCCAGAACTTAATACTTACCTATGATATCAATCACTCATGGGGGTAAAATATGGAAATTCCCAGATAACCAATGCTTTTTTTTTTTAAGTCTTCCATGAGCTTCTCAGGAAGCTTCTAGAGAACATCTTCCATGTAAAATCATGAAGACAAAAGGAAGAAGACGCAGTATGCTGTTGTATTCCATAGCTGCCTGCAGCTATTACGACTGGGTTGCTGGAACAGAAGCTGAGGGATGGATAGGGAAGGGGCGAAAAGAAAAATGGCCAAGACAATATTCACTGATCAAAGCCGGAAACTTTAATGGCGCCAGACCTTTTAACAGTTTGGGCAAACTCTTCCCCCCAGACTCCGGGCTGAGTTCCAGTGGAAGTTGTCTAGCTTCTCTTGGAGGTCCTCGTCTAGACTGCTCCAGCAGCTGGGTGGGTCACCTGCTTAATTCAGGAATTCCTAGCCCTGGAGGAACAATGAGCTTAACCTTTACTTCGAGCACTCCACCCTAGGTGGAGCAGGATCCTGGCTATCAGGGAGAAGTTAACCTTGACCATAGTCTGGTACACACTTAGCACTCCACCCAAGGATAAAAATTCCTGCTTTAACCTACTTCCCTATTATGTCCTAAAGGCAGATTCCTGCCCGAAGCCAGGGATTGTCCTTGACCAAAGTCAAACTCCAACCAAGTGCATGACTGCCCCAATATGGCTCTGTACAGTATGCACCGACTGTGCCTAAGCTGGGAATGTGAGGATGAAATACAGGCCTAGGAGGTGGCTGTGCTGTAGGCATGGAGAAGGCGGAGGAGAGAGGGGGAAGATTCCAGACATAGGTATGCCTCCATGTGATGTGAGCCAATGGGAGTCTGTTGACGATGGTAAGATCAGTGAACCGCGGGCACGAGGAAAAGCAAGCAAAGGGAGAAGCTATGTTACTGTTAACTTCAAAGGCAATAGAACTAAGGAAAAATGGACTTCATTACCACACTGATCACCTGTGACTGATACTTACAATGGTGGAATGAGCCTTCACCGGATGCCAGCGACATCGAAACCTTTGCAAGGCTAATTTGTCAGTGCAAGATGGCTAAACTAAAAGCAGTCTTTCTGCTTCACCCTTTAGCCACAATACCAGAGGCCTCAGTACCGAGGGGCATTTACTTTCATTAAACCAATGCATCTTCAAAATGAGGAAGGAAGTTAAGAATGGAAAGTGGATTTATTTACATTTGGCCCAAACAGAGAAGGAAGACACCTACTTTTCTCTCCCCCCCCCCTTTTTTTTTTCTGTAAGGGTGTTACAATTTGATAGAAAGATGAAAAAAAAATACTAAAAATCTCAGAAATGTTGAGTATGCTAATTAAACTGTCAGGGCCTTGTTGGCCCTCCCCAGAAGAGATGTTCGCCCCCCTTCTAGCTCTAGCTGGCGCCGCGGCTAAGGAAGGGGGACTTATTTATTTCCGCTGTTTTACTGGTCCGGTTGATCAAGGACAGGCCGAGCGTGTTTGTCTAGAATATGTCTTCTCCTGTCAGGATACAGCTTTACAAACCCAATTCCGTGCTCACGTGCTACTTTCTGCATCAGATATGTCTGGACCTCCCCGTTTGAAACAGTTTCCCCAGCAGCTCAGTCAGCCTCACAGGAAGTGGTGGAGATTACTTCCTGGGGTTTCTGGGACACCACGTGAGAAGAAGTTTTCGGGCGCTGCTGAAGACGCTCTGCTCTTGGGCTTGCTATTTATCCCAGCTTCTGAATAGAAGACTCTATTGGAGCCACTTTTAGACTAGAAAACAAATCCCTCTGGGATGAGAATGGTTCCTGAAAACACAGTCCAAGGTTTCTTGTGAACCTTTCCTAGGAGAAGCCAGTTCTTTGTATGCAATGACCGTCCAACACTGTGAAGCTGAGAAGTTTATGAGCTATTACTAAATTCATGGAATGAATGTTTGTAAATGAATCCGGGCAAAGCCCAAGGACATCAAGAGCTCTTTTCTTTTCTTTTCTCTTCTCTTCTCTTCTCTTCTCTTCTCTTCTCTTCTCTTCTCTTCTCTTCTCTTTCTTTCTTTCTTTTCTTTTCTTTTTTTTTTTTTTTTTTTTTTGGTTTTTTGGATTTGGTTTTTTTCAAGACAGGGTTTCTCTGTATAGCCCTGGCTATCCTGGAACTCACTCTGTAGACCAGGCTGACCTCGAACTCAGAAATCCACCTGCCTCTGCCTCCCAGAGTGCTGGGATTACAGGCGTGTACCACCACCGCCTGACAGCTTTTCTCTTTTAATGACACAAATTATCTTTAAGGATTATTTCTAATCACAAAGGTTGGTTGAAAGGATGTTTCCTAGGGTTGAACACAGGGCAGAAGGATCGGCTGTGACAGGCTTAGGCCTCAGAGCAGGCGCGCCTGGCCAGTCTTATCCTCTGACTCTCCAGAGGTGCTCTTGGTCGTTGGTGAGGGATTTAAAATCCCTGGTGGCAGACATGACAGAACAGAAACTGGGGAGCAACGGAATGGCTGGTAGGGGTAGATGCGGAGTCTCCCCTACAGAGACATAAACAAAAAGGTTACGTCACACCATAGCGGTGACAGGAAAACACGACACCAGCAAGGCACACATTTCTTTGGCACACCAGGTCCTCCTCCTTACAGCACCTGACGCATTCTAATGCTCTCTGCAATCCACTTTTGTAGTGTTTGTCAGTCCCTGCCGCTCCACTTGCTTAGAGAACACAGCCGGCCCCAGGGGCAGGGCAGCTGTCATTGTATAATCTGCCTGCTTGTGTTCTTCTCATACCTTTTCTTTCCGTGGTCAGAGTCACCAAGGCCGCCCTGGGAGCCACTCCACGACCTGTGTCCTACATAACTTTCCACCTCAAACAGGTAAATGGAAAGAGGGCAGACAGATTACTTTCCACTAGCCACGAATCCACGAAGCTTGCTGAGTTTTTCTGTAGTCTTACCCTGTCTGTCGATGTAGAAACACACCCACATGCTATTTCCCCCCTTTGAGTTGAAGTGTTCTCGCCTCTGAGTAGAAGGGAGTTATTTTAAAAGCAAGTGAGCCTATGGTCTGATCACCAGGAAGGCTTAGGGGAGAAGGGGCTGGTCAGCTGATCCCCAGCTAGAGGCTGGAGAGACAGGAGAGCAGTTAGAAAGTTATGGGGAAAACAAAACAAAACCAATGCTTGCCTCAGCGGTGCTGAAAATGAAGGCGAGCTGTTCGATGGGGGTGTTGCAGAATGACATGGGTGATGACACCGATGGATGCTGACGTCAAAGCTCCTGTGATGGCCTTCAGATGTCCTTTATCTCAGTGCTCACAGGCCCGTCTCAGTCCTGCATCCGGCCATGTGCCTCCCTCCCTGGTCCCTCACGGTTCATGGATGACTGGCATTAGAAACATCGAGGTGCAGCCTGAGATGCCGGCACTGCTCCCCGTCTCCAATGTCAATGGTTCGCCATCTCACCCAGTGATAGTCCTGGCCATGAGCTAGGATATTTTATTAGCAATTTAACATCAGTGATTTGGAAATGATTTGCTATTTTTTTTAAAAAAATATATATGTGAGTCTTGCCTGCATGTCTGTCTGTGTATCACATGCATGCAGTGCCTAAGGAGACCAGAGAGACTGTCAGGTCCTCTGGAACTCAAGTTACAGATGATTGGGAGCTGCATGTGGGTTCTGGAAACAGAAGCCAAGTGTCCAGTGAGAGCATCCAGTGCTCTTAACCACAGAGCCATCTCTTTAGGCCCTAGAAGGATTTTTGTAGCAATGTGACTTAGTATGAAGTAGAATGACTTAACAAATATCAAGTTCTGCATAATGTGAGCTATGAAATTACTTTTCCCTCCTTCTAAGAAATTTTAAATTATTATTATTGGTATTTTTGAGATAGCGTCGTCTCACTATCTAGCTCTGCTTCTCCTGGAACTCCCTGTGTAGAATGGGTCCCTGCCTTCTTCTGCCTCCCAAGTGCTGGGATTCAAGACATGCTCCACTATACATGGCTTCCTTTGAAGAATTTTAAAGCAAGTGAAGAAGACCTTTTATGAAGCCCATTTAGCAAAGCCAAGATAAGACAGTTCTAAGTGGCAAAAACCCAAAGCTACAACTTGATTTAAAAACCCATCCTGGCTTTCATTATGGTGAGTTGCTAGAACTTGCCTTTAACTGAATGAGAGACCTATTGGTAAATATGTAAATATATGCAAATTATGTGGACTTGGCCTGGGATCAGCTGGAGGAGAAGATGGCTTCTTGAGAAGGAATTAGAACTGAGCAAGTGCTTTGAGGACCTGATGCTTCAGGACATTACTAATCTGTGGTCATTAGCACAAAAACACTGTCTTTCTTCCACAAACAAATACACTTGCATAACACATGCAGTCATGCACACCCAGACACACCCACACACATACACACTGTTCCTTCGTAATTACTGTGAAAAAGCAGGATAAGTGCACAGGAGGTGGAGACTCGTGAGCAGAGCCACGTTTGTATCAGACAATAGCATCCTGTATCGGGCGGGTAAAGCTAGGTGAGATGCTTGCTGGGTCCTAGCCTGCCTCCTGAGTGGTACTTTTGGTAGGTGTAGGAGCAACTTTCTTCTCATCCGCTGCTTTGAGCTGTCTCTCAAAAATCCTTCCAACAGCTTCACCTTAGTCAGGACTGTTGTAGTGTCTACATTTTGGAGAAAAAAAAAATCATTCCAGCTTCTAGCTGTTGACATTTTAATCTATTTTGCAGCAGATGATTCGAAATGCTATCCTGGTCATTTGTTGTTGTTGTTGTTGTAACACCTTGACATGTTAAAATCATCTGAGAAGAAGGAGGTTCAGTTGATGGTTTAGGCCATAACACTGGCCTGTAGGTAATTCTGTGGAGTATCCTCTGGGCTAAGGTTTAATGTGGGAGGGTCCAGTCCATGGTCCAGCAGTGTCCCCTGTGCAAGTGGTCTTGTGTTGTATCAGGAGGTCGACAGAACAAGCCAGGGGGAGCAAGCCAATACACAGGTTCCTCCATGGTCTCTGCTTCAGTTCCTACTTGAGTTCTCCACCCAGACTCCCCTTAACAATAGAAGGTGTGTGACCTGAGGTACAAGCTGAAATGAACCCTCTTCTCCACAAGTTGCTTTTGGTTGTGGTCTTTATCACAGCAACAGAAGGCACAACAAGACCGCTGCCCTGTGTATAATGATTTTCTATATGTGTATGGTCCCATGAGTTAACTAACAGTCTACAAGATTGTCTGTAAGTAAGTACAGTTCTGTCTTGGCTTCCCTCAGTGATGGGCCGTGAAAGAGATATGTGTAAGCCAAATAAATTCTTTCCTCCCCAGGTTGTTTTCAGTCCTGGGGTCTTATCACAGCAACAAAAAGAAATGACTAAACCAAACCCTGAGTAGAGGGCTGGGTAATGTTGCAGTCAGTAAGGGGCTTGCTTGAATTTGGTCTATGGAACACAAAAGGCCACATTGTGATGCTTTCATGATCTCAGCATCAAAGAGACAAACACAGGCTGGACCCTGGGGCTCCCTGGTCCCTGGGGCTCGCTGGCCCAGCCACCTGAGCATAATTAGTGGATTCCAGGTCATTAACAGACACTGTCTCAAAAACAATATAGAAAGCTCCTGAGGAATGATACCAGAGGTAGACAGATAGACATACAGACAGACAGACACAGACACATACACTCACAGATACACATACACAGACATCTACACACACACAGACATGCACACACAGACATACACATACAGACACAGATACACACACAGACAGACACACAGACACAGACATATAGACACAGACACACAGACATATACACACAAACAGATATACAGACACAGACACACAGACACAAACACACACAGACATATACACAGACAGACATACAGACAGACACACACAGACACATATACACATACACACAGACACATACAGAGACACACACAGACACAGACAGACACACACGTAGACATACACACACACAAACATACATACAGAAGATATACAGACACACAGACAGACAGATACACACACACACAGACACATACACACAGACACACACAGACACACACACAGACACACAAACACACACACACAGAAGATACAGAGACACAGACAGACATACATGCAAACACACACAGACAGACACACATAGACACACACACAGAAGATACACAGACACACCGACACAGACAGACATACACACAGGAACACATACAGACAGACACAGACACACACACACATGCAGAGAGATACACACAGACACAGACAGAGATACCCACACACACACACACATCAGTCCTCTTAAAGGCCAGTCATCCTGGGTGCCACAATTCTATTTTCTTTGTCTACTCGAGTGTCAGGTTAGACTCTGCTCATCTCTTAAGGCACTCTGTGTGGAGATGCCTGGCTGTTTTGTGGATGGAAAATACAGAAGGTTATTTTGGGGAAATCATTAGATGAGTGTTTTGTGAGAGACTTATTGAAATGCTGATAAGGAACTGCAGTTGATAATCTGCAGAATTGTGCTGATACAAATAGGAGGATAATTTGGTCTGTAACCATGGCATTAGGCCAGTCCTCTGGCTCCTGTGACAGCTCAGCACAACGGTGATGGTGACCTTGAGAAAGTCCTCAAGTAGGCATTGTTCTTAAAGTTGAGGTGAAAGATGCCAAAAGAGAAAGAAACAAAACAAAACAAAACAAAACAAAAAACCCGAAAAGAGCCCTATTTGGCTTAAAATGTTCCAGTCCTTTTGGTTTTTAAAGAAGTTCACCTCTGAGACCTTACGTCACGGCTCTTAGGTATGGAGTGACACACACAGTATCTGAATTATTTTCTATTTATGGGCTGCATTTCAATTCTTTCGCTGTTGGTCTCTTAATTTAATTAAGATTTTAATTTAACTTTCACAGGATTAAATTAATCTTCTAAGAATTACTCCATTTTAAATTAATTAATTTTTTTTTAAATCGAAGGAATAGTCACAACAAAGTGAGCCTTTGAGTACGGGCCCTGGGATATGCATGGGTGCTTGTTGGCATTACCTGTGGCTGTTTATGAGGTATGCATGGGTGATTGCTGGCGTTACCTGTGGCTGTTTATGAGGTGTGCATGGGTGATTGCTGGCGTTACCTGTGGCTGTTTATGGGGTGTGCATGGGTGATTGCTGGTGTTACCTGTGGCTGTTTCAGTTCATTCTAGCTTCAAGCACCCAGCTTCCTTCCAGGCAACCTCCTTGAGACAGAGGCTCTATGACATAACACGATTCGATCTTCTTGATTTGGGGCCTTTGTTGTTGTCTGTGATTCCTTTCCTCCTCTTACATCCCACGGTGTTGTATTCTGTAGCTGCCTGCGGCTACTGCGAACTGGGTTCCTGGAAGAGAAGCTGAGGGGGAAGGGGCCAAAAGAAGGAGGCCAGGATGATAGTTTACCGATCGAGGCCCCAATTTTAATGGCGATCAGAACATTTAACAGTTTGGGCAAGTCCCTCATGCCAGACTCCAGGCTGAGTTCTGGGGAAGTCTTCTGGCGGTCCTTGGCTCCACTGCTCAGGCAGCTGGGTGGGTCATGTGCTTGATTCAGGAATTCGTAGACCTGGAGGAACAATGAACTTCACCTTCACTCTGAGCTTCTCTACTCTAGATGGAGCAGGATCCTGACAAGCACGGAAATCCATGCTCAACAAAGGCTGGGAGAAGTTCACCTTGACCAATGTCAAGTATACTCTGAGCACTCCACCCTAGGATAAAAATTCCTGCTGTAACTTACTTCCCTATTATGCCAGAAGGAGGCCAGGCAAATCTATTAACGTCAGATTCCTGCCCGAAGCCCTTGTCCTTGACCAATGTCAAGTTCCTACCATGTGGCATGATACCCCAATATGGCTCTGTACACCACGGGAAACATTAAGCTTGTGGGGAAGCCTCACCAAATCACGTAAGTGATAACTGTGCCTGGCACCTGCCACCATGTTCATGTTCCACCTGCCCCAACGGTCTCTTGGGTCCCTGTTGATTCACACCATACCTCACATCCAGTCATCTTTCAAAAACCACAGACCAAATGACATTATGATTACAGTCGAAGGATAAACACGCAGTGTTTACTAACTGACAATTGCTACCCCACATGGCTGAGCAAGAAGTCTTTCAGATCCTGGACTTTGTGACATTTTTATATACATAATGAGATGTCGTGGGATGGGACCCAAGTCAACACAAAAATCATGTATATATTGTGTGCAGTGTATTTCCTCAGGCAGACACTATATCAGCTGGTTTTTACAGGGTATCTGTAGTTTCATTAGGAACCCTGTCACTAAAGCCAAGGGGCTTTCCCACTTGTGGCTATATTGGGTCTCAATGAATGTTGAATTTTAGAGCATTTTGGAGTTAGGGTTTAGGGTGGGGGGCAAGGCATATTCAACCAGGATCAACTCATTTAATCCTCATAAGAATGGGAATGTAAAATATTGTTGCTATCCCTGTTTTAAGTAGACAGAGAACAGAGAAACAGAGTTGACACCCAAGGTTTTCCGTGGTGACAAGGCTTGGAAGGGTGCAGAGTTAGAGCAGTCCATATCCTCACACAGTTGGTCAACTCTGCACAGCCTGCTGTCATCCCCTGACCCGTGATGACTCTCCCTTGTTCTTTAAGGATTGGGTCTCTTCTCAAGCAATGCCTCTGCCAACGGGCACTTCCCGTGTAACTGCAGCCCCGCCCGATCCTGCCGCCTGCTGACCCTTCTCTCTTCAGCCATCCCTTCTTCCCTGGGGTAAAAGCTCCGTGAGAAGAAGGCACTATCTTTTGTCTCTCTCAGCAAAATAGCAGAGTGTAATATTTGTTGCTGGAATGAATGAGTGTTGACTACGGGACGAAGTGGAAATGTCTGGTTGTGTCATGTGACGCAGGTTCATGTGATGTTTTGCTGAGGCAGACCCACGAGAGGACTCGTGATGTTTGGCAAAGGTATAAGTAGGACCCACTGGACAGTGACTATGGCTTTATTGGTCTTTGAGGATCTTCACTTTGCTGAGAGAAGCATGGCAGAGAACTTCTCTTGGCATTCCGGCTGGTTCTGGTCACTCCCACTGACTTGTGCTGATTTGGCGGAGGCCTGGCTGATTCTACTGGATCATGCTACCAGTGCTGATCTGTGATCGGTGACTCTGCTGAGCTAGACTGCTGGTATCCTGACAGTGAAGATTGGGATCACCCCCAAAGACCTGCTTCTAGACAGGTCCACATCCCCTTGTCCTACTTACCATCTTTTCTCCCGAACCTTTGGATGGTGGGCAAGAGGGGGTGTTGAAACTTTGGAGAACCCTTTTTAAAGTAGGTTTTGAAAAAAAATCTAAGCCTACAACTGTCATTGAAAAAAAAAAGTAATTGATTTGCAGAACTATATTTATGTTTCAGAGTATAGTGGTTTGAAAAGGTTTGGCCTCCCCACACGGACTTAAGGTATTTAAATGCTTGACCCACAAGGAGTGAAATGATTAGGAAGTGTGTCCTTGTTAGGTGAGGCCTTGTTGGAGGAAATGTGTCACTGTCAGGGTGGGCTTTGAGGTCCTAGGATTAAGATCCATCCAGTACAGAAAAGATAGTCTTCTGGCCGCCTTTGGATCAGGATGTAGAACTCTAGCTCCTTCCCCAGCATCATATATGCTTATATACTGGCATGTTTCCTGCCACAATGATAATGGGCCAAACCCCTGAAACTGTAAGCCAGCCCCATTTAAATGTTGTCCTTTATAAAAGTTGCCTTGATCATGGTGTCTCTTCACAGCCATGAAAACCTAAGACAGAGAAAATCAGCATTTCTTGTCACGTCAATCCTAGATAATCTACAACTATGAGTATCTTTATGACTAGTAATATACTCACAATCTGTTTCTCTATAAGCCTTTATATTTCACTGCACAACCCTATTAGTTTTGACGAGTCCATGTGTGATATCTAATCTTGTTTGTCAATACTCTGGGGAAGAGGGGACCCTCAGTTGGGGGCCTGCCTTCATCAGACTGACTCGTGGCCTTGTCCATGTGACATTGCTTCACTGATGTATGAAGGCCCAGTGCATGATGGGAAGCACCATCTCTGGGCAGGTAGGCCTGGGCTCTATCAAAAAGACAGCTGAGTCTTCTCTGTGGTTTCTGCTTCAGTCCTTGCCTCCAGGCTCCTGCTGTGTCTTCCCACAGTAATGACAGTGACCAAGTGTGAGCCAAGTGAACCCTTTCCTCCCTTCCCGGAGTGGCTTTTGGTTTGTGTTTTGTCACCGCAACAGAGACACAAACTGGGGCAATGCCCATCTGTGTGACAAGTCCCACTAAGGAGGTACAGAGCCCACCAAGTACCTTATAAAACTTCCTGCAACGCCACAGGCAACCACCGTTCTGCTTCCTGACTTTAGATACTAATGTGGAGGCTTACACATGGAGTCCCTTGGCTATGGGAGGTCCTTTGTGTCCTTGCTGTAGGTGACTTTTAGCTCAGTCTGTCTTGTTGCACAGAAGGGAGGTTTGTTTTTTTCTTTAATGCCTTTTGTTTGTGTGTTCCCAGATTAAACTCAGGTCCTTCCATGAGCTAGTGAGCAGCCGACATCTCCAGTGTGGCCTCCTCCCTCCCTCCCGTCCCTCTCTCCCTCTGCAAAGGTTTGGAGACAGGCCTCACTCTACAGCCCAGGCAGGCCTGGTTTACTTTTATTTTTTCTTAGCTTGTAGACAGCTGCTATAGATCATGAGATATTATTGCAAATGAGAGACAAACAAATTTACTTCATCAAATGGTTTGCTGAACTTGGAGGATGGGCGAGGAGGCCATTCTTGGATGCCTGAGCTGAGACAAACCAGAAGAACATTTGAGGAAAATAAAAAGGATATTTGGCGCAGTGAGCGGAAGGTCCTCTGGCTCGTGCCGTGAGAGGAAAATCGAATCGGTCATTCTGGAAACTACACGGAATTAAACAGCAAATGGGAGCAGAGTTTTCCAAATGTGTGTTGAGGGAATAAAAAGCTAACAGCCCTTGTATTTGTAGGATAATATGAAGAATTAATCAAGGAGTTCAAAGGTAAAGAGGAAATAAAGGCCAGATTAGCTTCAATGTTAAGTGAAGAAGGAACAGATGAACTATCGGGGTCATCTGGGGTCAGGTTTCTGGACGCACAGAGTGGGCTGTGTAACTGAACAAGGGACTCTGGGCCTTATCAGCCCGCGTCTTCACAGCTGTCTTGAGTTGTCTCTTGTTCCTGGCTTGTCCCTTGCACTTTCAAGAAGCCAGCATTGTCTCAGCGCTCCAAATGGTGGGCCAAGATACTAAGGTTCATCTTTCAACATCTTGGGCTGATTCACAGGGAAGACAAAAGTTGTGAGAGCATGCATTAGAATTTTGGGGATGACAGACAAATGAGAAATAATCAGTTTGACTCCAACAACTGGAGTCCATTTGGAAACTCCCAGTCTCTTAGGATAAAACACATAATCCTATTTGGAAATTCCTGGTGTGGCCACAGATGGGAGATTGGTTACTTTTTTTTTTTTTTTTTTAATCAAGCCCACAAATTAAGAAGTACATAATCCAAAGATAACAGTACGTATTATAACAAATTCTTAGTTTATTAATTTTTCCAATGTGAATTGTAAACTATCCATTCAATACAACGATTTTATATTTTTCCCACTGGCTGCTAAAACACTCTGGAAATCTCCCAGATCATGGTGGCAGCTCTCTGCAGGGTGGCCCCCCTTGAAATGATTTATTGGCTTTAGCTGGTTGCTGTGCGGTGGACTAGTCACTGCATTAGGACAACTGGAAATTGGGTATCAGTGGGGCTGGGAATCCAGCAAATGTTGCATGCTTCCTCAAAAACCGGGAGAAACTCACCATGTTTCTCTCTCCATAGGCTCATGCCAAAATCTGGCATCTCTACGACACCTCTTTCCGCCCCACCCAGGGAGGCCGGGTGTCCATCGCCCTAGGCTCCCACTGGATCAGTCCTCGGAGAATGACCGACCATAACATCAGAGAGTGCCAGAAGTCCCTCGACTTTGTGCTAGGCTGGTTTGCCAAACCCATATTTATCGATGGCGACTACCCAGAGAGCATGAAGAGCAACCTCTCGTCCCTCCTGCCTCGGTTTACCGAATCCGAGAAGAGGTTCATCAGAGGAACCGCTGACTTCTTCGCTCTCTCCTTTGGGCCAACCTTGAGCTTTCAACTGTTGGACCCTAGCATGAAGTTCCGCCAGTTGGAGTCTCCCAGCCTGAGGCAGCTTCTGTCTTGGATTGACCTGGAATATAACCACCCTCAGATATTTATTGTGGAAAATGGTTGGTTTGTCTCAGGGACCACCAAAAGAGACGATGCCAAATACATGTATTATCTCAAGAAGTTCATAATGGAAACCTTAAAAGGTAGGCTTTCAAGTAAAATCTGTTATTTTGCCAAAATTCACACACACACACAGACACCACATACACCCTCCTACACACATACACCCCCTACATACACACACACCACATATACACACACCACACACACTGTACCATACATATGTTACACACGTATACACCTCATATACACACACATACCATACCATATACACATACACACACATACACATACATACACACACATCACACACCCCACACATATCACATACCACACTATATATCACATATAACATACACACACAACATACCAATACACATTTTAAGATACTCTGCAAAATGTGGTTATATAATTTTTGTCACAATGAAGATAATTTAAACAGTAGGGAGAATGAATGTATGTTACACTGCTGTCATTTGGGCCCTTCAGAAACTTAATTTTCAAAATTCCATAAAAGGAACTTTGATAATTTGCTGATGAAACAACAAAACAAGATTAATATCCAAACCCTTGGACTCACAGTCTCTCATCTACATTGTTAGATTATATAACACAGTATTTAAAATCTCAGACTATATAGCTCTCTATATTCCCAGTTTATTTGTTTTAGCTGAATACCATGCTTTTTCTTTAATTTTTTATCCTTTGAAATTTCCATACGTTTATACAATGTATGTTGATCATTTATAACTACCACTAGCTCCTCCTTTCAACAACGAAATGCTTTTTTAAAGAGAGAGGAATAATGATATGATCTGGATATGCTTAACTTTAAGGACTAGGGAAGTTGGTCAGGTGCAGCATATCTGCCTGACACCCAAGGCTTTTGGTCCCATCCACAGCACAAGAAAAAAGAAGACATGAGTCACAGTGGTAGGTGCCCAGGTTAGGAACAACAAGCTATCCTGGTCCCTCTGGGGAGAAACTCGCACTATGGAGGTAAAACTATCTATGAAGACATTGCCCAGGGGAATTCTCTAGAATTTTTTTTCCAAGACTGGGTTTCTCCCGCGTAGCCCTGGCTGTCCTGGAACTCACTCTGTAGACCAGGCTGGTCTTGAACTCAGTAATCCGCCTGCCTCTGCCTTCCAAGTGCTGGGATTAAAGGCGTGGCGGCACCACTGCCGGGTAAGTTCTCTAGATTTGACGAGAGCCTTTTGTGAATAAGACAAAGAAAATGTTTACCAAGCTAGAAGCATTACACCTGACTGTGTACCACATGCATGCAATGCCCACAGAGGCCAGAAGAGGGCGTTGGATCCCTTGCGCTGGAGTTAGAGTTGTGAGCCACCATGTGGGTGCTGGGAACTAAACCTGTATCCTCTGGAAGAGGGTCAGTGCTTTGAACCACTGAGCCGTCTCTCCAGCCCCTTGCCTTGTTTCTCTAAGTGGGAAAACCCCTCCTCTGCTCAAGTCACACCAAGCCCAGTGGAGAATGACACCACCCTTGTCCTCTCTTCCCTCTGCAGCCATCAGGCTGGATGGGGTCGACGTCATTGGGTATACCGCGTGGTCCCTCATGGATGGCTTCGAGTGGCACAGGGGCTACAGCATCCGGCGAGGCCTCTTCTATGTCGACTTTCTGAGTCAGGACAAGGAGCTGTTGCCAAAGTCTTCGGCCCTGTTCTACCAAAAGCTGATAGAAGACAATGGCTTCCCTCCGTTACCTGAAAACCAGCCCCTAGAAGGGACATTTCCCTGTGACTTTGCTTGGGGAGTTGCTGACAACTACATTCAAGTAAGTCAGCCTACGAAAGTGGTCGGCAGTGTCAGCAAACCTCCTGCTTCTTCGCTGAGCTCTTGCCATAGCACAGAGTCGGGACTTTGAGCCAAACAGGGGTTCCCTAGTAAGCTTGTGAACTACGTAGTCCAGAATGCTTCAGCCTTCAAACGTCTTTCAATCTACAGCTTGTGCTCTCCGTTAGGTCCAAAGGGAAACAGAGTCAAAACACGGAAAAGTAAGCTCTGTTAAGACAATACAAAGATAAGGCTCGTCCCGTTAGCGTAATGGCTGGGATCCCTGCTCAGGAAGGTAATCTTCTCATAAATAAGATTCAACACAGGAGTCCAGGGCGTCTCAGGGCAGCTGCTGAGAATGTGTGTGTGTGGAGCAGTTGGCAGATCCCTTCTCATCCTAAGTGCCCCAGTCCAGGCTCGTAGAAAACGCCTCAAGAGAGCAAACGATTTATTGATTAGCACCAAGGCTCTCCAAAACGATCAGTTAGTATTTATTGAGCATCAACTGTGCAGGAAGTCCTCAAAACCGGTTTCAGTTTCCCCAGTGTTAAAGTGGCTTGTTTCTTGTGGTTTGACTGAACACTTTACATAAGCACTTGCAGGTTACCCATTGTGTACAAAACTCTGTGGGAGTTGTTGTGTTACGCTTGTGATGAAGACAAAAGTTCGGTATCTATACTCAGACCTCGAGGTTTAGCATGGTGGGGTCTAACTCAGCGTTTCTCAACCTTCCTGACGCGCTGCAGCCCATAAATACTGTTCCTCACGTTGTGGTGACACCAAACCACGTGATTATTTTTGTTGCTACCTCATAACTGTATTGCTACTAATTTTGCTACTGCCATGTATTGTAATGTAAATCTCTGTGTTTTCTGATGGCCTTAAGTGACCCTGTGACAGGGTTGTTTGACTCCTAAGGGGCCGTGACCCACAGGCTGAGAACCGCTGTTCTAGTCTACAAGGCTACATAAGAATTGGAATTAACAAGAACTGTGGGCATTGGGGTTTTTGCTTGTTTTGTTTGTTTGTTTTTTTAAGGGGAATGTTTTCTTTCTTGTGAGTGGCAGTTTAAGCACTCTCGTGGAAGAGAGCCTGACTGTGCACCTCTTGCTTCTGAGAGTTGCTGCATTTCCCAGGTCTGCCCAGACAGCTAACAGTCGCTCGGTTCTTTGCAGGTGGACACCACCCTCTCCCAGTTTACTGACCCAAATGTCTATCTGTGGGATGTGTATCACAGCAAGAGGCTGATTAAAGTAGACGGGGGTAGCAGCCAAGAAGAGAAAACCGTACTGTGTTGATTTCTCTGCCATCCGGCCTCAGATAACCTTACTTCGAGAAATGCGGGTCACCCACTTCCGCTTCTCCCTGGACTGGGCCCTGATCCTGCCTCTGGGTAACCAGACCCAAGTGAACCGCACGGTCCTGCAGGTCTACCGCTGCTTGATCACCGAGCTCGTCTACGCCAACATCACTCCGGTGGTGGCGCTGTGGCAACCAGCAGCCCCGCACCAAGGCCTGCCACGCGCCCTCGCGAAACACGGCGCCTGGGAGAACCCGCACACCGCCCTGGCGTTTGCAGACTACGCAGACCTGTGCTTTACAGAGCTGGGCCAGTGGGTCAAGTTCTGGATCACCGTGAACGAGCCCAACACGCGGAACATGACCTACCGTGCCGGGCACCACCTCCTCAAAGCTCACGCCTTGGCTTGGCACCTGTACGAAGACAAGTTCAGGGCGGCCCAGAAAGGCAAAATCTCCATCGCCTTGCAGGCTGACTGGATAGAACCGGCCTGCCCTTTCTCGCAAAAGGACCAAGAGGTGGCCGAGAGGGTTTTGGAATTCGATATCGGCTGGCTGGCGGAGCCCATTTTCGGCTCCGGGGATTATCCCCGTGTGATGAGGGACTGGCTGAACCGGAAGAACAATTTCCTTCTGCCCTATTTCACCGAGGAGGAAAAACAGCTGATCCGGGGTTCCTTCGACTTCCTGGCCGTGAGCCACTACACCACCATCCTCGTCGACTGGGAAAAGGAGGATCCGATGAAGTACAACGATTACCTGGAGGTGCAGGAGATGACGGACATCACGTGGCTCAACTCGCCCGGGCAGGTGGCGGTGGTGCCCTGGGGGCTGCGCAAAGCGCTCAACTGGCTGCGCGCCAAGTACGGGGACCTCCCGACCTACGTGACAGCCAACGGCGTCGACGACGACCCCCGCGCCGAGCAAGACTCGCTGAGGGTGTTTTATATCCAGAACTACGTGAACGAGGCTCTGAAAGGTGAGGCCCCGCCCCCTCCGTTCCTGATGGACAGGAAGCCGCTGCCCGTCCTGAAGGAGAACCAAAG